>NC_137688.1:5853055-5855555 GCF_963989245.1 Nansenia antarctica | reverse complement strand
CCACCACTACCTTATATGGCTTTAACCACCACTGTACCTTATATGGCTTTAACCACCACTACCTTATATGGCTTTAACCACCACTACCTTATATGGCTTTAACCACCACTGTACCTTATATGGCTTTAACCACCACTACCTTATATGGCTTTAACCACCACTGTACCTTATATGGCTTTAACCACCACTACCTTATATGGCTTTAACCACCACTACCTTATATGGCTTTAACCACCACTACCTTATATGGCTTTAACCACCACTGTACCTTATATGGCTTTAACCACCACTGTACCTTATATGGCTTTAACCACCACTGTACCTTAGATGGCTTTAACCACCACTACCTTATATGGCTTTAACCTCCACTACCTTATATATGGCTTTAACCACCACTACCTTATATGGCTTTAACCACCACGGTACCTTATATGGCAGAGTTGAGTGGCCCTCATTGGCTGCACGCCGTCTCTCACACTGGCACACCTTTATATATAAAGCCATTTTAGGCCTACTCCCCCAATATCTATGTGGTTATATTACAAGAACCCAGAGTACTTACTCCTTACGTTCCAACGACTGTTATCTGCTAAATGTCCCCGAAAGTTCGCACTGAATTCGGCAAGCACTCCTTCATGCACTTTGCACCGGCCTGGAATTGCCTTTGCCATTACAGAGCACAGAACCGGAAGGAAGTAATTTCTCTTGGAACGTTTAAAAACCTTGTGAGTAACTTGGAATCAGCCTCATATCATTCTTGCTCCTGCTTTATATGAAAGTCCCATTATATTTCACTCTATTGCTCTGACCAGATTGTATTTTGTCTATTTGTTGTTGTTGTTGATCTGGTGTTGTTTTATTGTGTAATTCTGCATTGTTTGTTTTAACTGTCGAAACTCGATGTTTTAAGCTGCTGTCTTGGCCAGGCTTCCCTCAGACAAGAGATAATTGTGTCTCAATGGGACTGACCTGGTTAAATAAAGGCTAAATAATAGTAATTATAATTACTTTGCTGTATGCTTTGGATCGTTGTCCTGTTGGAAGGTCCACCCATGTCTCATCCTCAGCATCCTGATGGATGGCAGCAGGTTCATCTCAAGAATCTCTCTGTACATGGCTCCATTCATTGTTCCTTCAATGATATGAAGTCTGCCAGTACCACGAGAGGAGAAACAGCCCCACACCATGATACTTCCACCTCTCAACTTCACTGTTGGTATAGTGTTATTCGGGTGATGTGCTGTGACATTTCTCCTCCAAACATGGTGTGTTGTGTGACAGCCAAAAAGTTAACCCTAACCCAAAAATATTGGTCTCATCTGACCAGAGTACATCCTCGCAGTAGTTCACTGGCTTGTCCAAATGTTGTTTGGCAAACCTTAAACGAGCTTCAACATGTCTTTTTTTCAGTAGTGGAGTATCAGTGGAGGCTGAGCGTGCACAGAGGCCATGGCGGTGGAGTGCATTGCCTACTGTCCTTTCTGTCACAGTTGTACCTGCTGCCTCCAAGTCCTTCTGGAGCTCTTTCCTAGTGGTCCTTGGCTCTTTGGCTACTCTTCTAAGTATCTTTCTGACTCCCTGATCAGAAATCTTGAGGAGCTCCTGTGCGTGGCCGGTTGATGGTGGAGTGATGTTGCTTCCACTTATGGATAATGCCCCAATGGTGCTTACTGGAAGATTCAGAAGTTGTGAAATACGTCTGTAGCCAATTCCATTTTCATGTTTTGCAACAATCTGGTTGCGAAGGTCGTGTGACAGCTCTTTGCTTTTACCCATCATTAGATGTTTGTTGTGTGGCACCTTGGTAACAAAAAACAAAACTTTTATAGCCCATCAATATATTCTAACCCAGCTGACATTAATTAGCACAGATTGGAGGTAGAGTTGCCTCCTAATTAGTTATGGTTTTCAGCTGGTTCCTTGCCTTTCCTTGCTGTGGTGTACTGCTTTTTCTTAGTGTGTTCAATACTTTTTTCCTGTTTCATTCCACATAACTGTATTTACATATGGACTTAAATGTTTAGATTTTTTGTCTGGATTGTTTGAGTTAATACCAAAGTCTGGTGCAAATTTCACTTGAATAGGCTCATTGGAAATACATTTACTGGACAAAATATATATATATGTTTTCAATACTTATTTCCCCCATTGTATGGATACACGCACACACACACACACACACACACACACACACACACACACACACACACACATGCGCACACGTAAACATATGGATACACACAGACATATGGATACACACACACACAGACATATGGATACACACACAGACATATGGATACACACAGACATATGGATACACACACACACACACACACACACACACACACAGACATATGGATACACACACACAGACATATGGATACACAGACATATGGATACACACAGACATATGGATACACACACACACAGACATATGGATACACACACACACACACACACACACACACACGTAAGACAACTCACCGTAGACTCCAGTGGA
>NC_137688.1:5840555-5845555 GCF_963989245.1 Nansenia antarctica | reverse complement strand
GGGAGGAGAGGGGAGGAGAGGCGAGGGGAGGGGAGGAGAGGAGAGGAGAGGAGAGGAGAGGGGAGGGGAGGAGAAGGTCTTGGAAGAGAGGAGAAGGTCTTGGAGAGAGGGAGAAGGTCTTGGAAGAGAGGAGAAGGTCTTGGAGGAGAGGGAGACGGTCTTGGAAGAGAGGAGAAGGTCTTAGAGGAGAGGAGAAGGTCTTAGAGGAGAGGAGAAGGTCCTTGGAGGAGAGGAGAAGGTCTTGGAAGAGAGGGAGAAGGTCTTGGAAGAGATGAGAAGGTCTTAGAGGAGAGGAGAAGGTCTTAGAGGAGAGGAGAAGGTCTTGGAAGAGAGGAGAAGGTCTTGAAGGAGAGGAGAAGGTCTTGGGAAGAGAGGGAGAAGGTCTTGGAAGAGAGGAGAAGGTCTTAGAGGAGAGGAGAAGGTCTTGTAGAGAAGAGAAGGTCTTGGAAGAGAGGGAGAAGGTCTTGGAAGAGAGGGAGAGGTGTTTGTGATGTTTGCAGGGAGGATTTTAATTAGTGCTAATTGGCCACTGAGGAAAATTAAGCTGGCTTAGGGAGGAGAACAGGCAGAAGTGACGGAACCCTCTCTCTCTCTCTCTCTCTCTCTCTCTCTCTCTCTCTCTCTCTCTCTCTCTCTCTCTCTCTCTCTCTCTCTCTCTCTCTCTCTCTCTCTCTCTCTCTCTCTCTCTCTCTCTCTCTCTCTCTCGCTCTCTCTCTCTCTCTCTCTCTCTCTCTCTCTCTCTCTCTCTCTCTCTCTCTCGTGACTGTTGCCATGGTTCTTTAGTTCCCTGAGGTAACGGCAGCGTATCGGTACACAGGTGGGCTCTGGTCGACCTGCCAACACCTCCCCACTCTGACAACCACCACACCACACACACACACACACACACACACACACACACACATACACGCACACACACACACACACTTACAGTAGGGTAGCGTGCACGGCAGGACTGCAAACCCAGGCCAGGGGAGTCTGGTGCAGGTCCCACGTTAGTGTGCCTCCACTCACAAGGGGCGCTAAAAGAATGGTGTTACGAAATACTGTATGAAAATACTAGTGTATGATAGACCCGCCGGGGTCCAGGTAAAGGAAGGGACGGGAAGTCCTGGATATTAAGGGGTAACCAGGCCCCGGTTGAAATACCCTGCGAACCGAGTGCCGAATTGCCCCTGTTGTATGAAATGTGCTATACAAATAAACTTGCCTTGCCTTGCCTTACAGTACACACACACACACACACACACACACACACACTTACAGTACATACACACACAATTAACCAACTCCCTTTCGTCATTCTCTATTTCATTAAATCATACGCAATCTCCCTCTCACTCCCTCTCTCTTCTCTGCCTCTTTCCCCCCTCTCTCCTCTAACCCATTCTCTGTCCATTCTCTGCTACAATTACATCCAACGAGGCTCGCCGACGGAGAGCGATTAGTGCTATTTAATAGACTGCTGTGCTGAGTGGGTCTCTGTCCCTCATAGTGTGTGTGTGTGTGTGTGTGTGTGTGTGTGTGTGTATGTGTGTGTGTCTGTGTGGTGTGTGTGTGTGTGTGTGTGTGTGTGTATGTGTGTGTGTATGTGTGTGTGCAGGCTGGTGACCTGCTGTGTAGACCTGCTGTTATAGACCTGCTGTATAGACCTGCTCTGTAGACCACTACAGACCTACAGGTATAAGAGACCACAGGGACACTATCTGTGTGTCTCCACAGACCATCAATCGCTGGTGGAACTACTTTGTCTCAAACATTCATCCCAATATACACTTACTCCTGGTGAGAAGTACATACTCACACTCACACACACACACACACACACCGCCACGCGCACACACACGACACGCGCTGACAACGTGACAACAGCACATCTCATTCGAATTCCCAACTGTCAGAAACTCTCCTCCCCCCCATCCCCTCACCTCCCCTCTCTCTCCTCCCCCCCATCCCCTCACCTCCCCTCTCTCTCCTCCCCCCATCCCTCACCTCCCCTCTCTCTCCTCCCCCCCATCCCCTCCCTCCCCTCTCTCTCCTCCCCCCATCCCCTCACCTCCCTCCCCCCATCCCCTCACCTCCCTCTCTCTCCTCCCCCATCCCCTCACCTCCCTCCACACTCCACACACCTTCCTTCTCATCTGTCCTCACTTTCTTCTTCTCTTCTCTCTCATTATCCCTCTTCCTCTTCTCCTTCCTTTGTACTCATTTCTTGCATCCACCATGCCTCCTGTCCCTCCGCCTCCCTTCTTCTCTGTGTTGTGATTGGATGTGTTCTGTCTGGACCTCAGGAAGAGGAGCTGATGCCTTTCAGCAGCTAATGGGGGATCCCAATAAATCTAATCAACCTCTGTTCTTTTCTCTTTTATCCTTCTTGCCAATGTACATCCCTCTCTGTCTTAAAAATTAACATGTCCAAAATGTTAGTGCAGTTTTTTATCATAATGAATTATTTCACTCCCCCTCTCTCTCTCTCTGTCTCTGTCTGTCTCTCTCTCTCTCTGTCTCTGTCTGTCTCTCTCTCTCTCTCTCTCTCTCTCTCTCTCTCTGTCTATGTCTCACTCTCTCTCTCTCCCGCTGTCTGTCTCTCTCTCTCGCTCTCTGTCTCTGTCTCTCTCTCTCTGTCTCTCTCTCTCTCTCTCTCTCTCTCTCCCTCTGTCTCTCTCTCTCTGTCTCTCTCTCTCTCTCTCTCTCTCTCTCTCTCTAGACAGTCTACTACCCTATTCCAAAATCACACACACACACACACACACTCTCAGACACACACACACACACACACACACTCTCACACACACACACACACACACACACACACACACACACACACACGCCTGCATGGTCATAAATTAAAGGAAATCTGAATCTGTAAACAGACAGGATATAATACTGAAGAGGAAGGGAGAGAGGGAGGGAGGGAGAGAGAGAGGGAGAGAGAAATATACATTGTTTAATGAAGAACAAAGGAAAGAAGAATGGGAGGGGGGTGTACGTAGTGAGCTGTATTAAGAGTGTTATAAACTGTATTAAGACTCACACTTGGCAGGCAGGCCGTATCCCCCGTCAGCTTGGCCTGGCCCGTCTCACAGCCGCCCAGCTCAGAGCATTCTCTCTTCAGCAGCGGGCCGGCGGCACGATGGATGGCACCATCCACTGAGGAAACAGGGGGAGAGAGAAAGATGTAAAAACTAGTTTAAAATGAAGAAAGAGACGGATAGGATCAGTCAGAGAGAGAGAAGGGAGGGAGAGACAGAGAGAGAGAGAGGGAAGAGAGAGAGAGAGAGAGTGAGAGAGTGAGAGAGAGAGGGAGGGAGATGGGGAGAGAGAGAGAGAGACACAGAGAGAGAGAGAGAGAGAGAGAGAGAGAGAGAGAGAGAGAGAGAGAGAGAGAGAGAGAGAGAGAGAGAGAGAGAGAGAGAGAGAGAGAGGGGAGTGAAATAATTCATTATGATAAAAAAAAAACTGCACTAACATTTTGGACAAGTTAATAAAATGTTTAGTCATTTGGCAAAAGCTGTTATACCAGAGGGACTAATTAGTACATTTGTTTGAATGTGTGTAAGTGGCAGAAGCACTCCCAACACACGGTCTGGGTTTCACAAAGATGAATAAAAAAGACTGTGAGATTCATCTATAACCACGTTTACACTGGAGGAGAGAGGAGATCACTTACACACACACACACACACACACACACACACACACACACACACACACACACGGACACAGACACAGACACAGATACAGACACAGACACACACACACACACACACACACGTGGACACGGACACAGACACTCACACATGGACACACACACACACACACACATACACAGGCACACAGACACACGTGGACACAGACACAGACACAGACACGGACACACACACACACACATACACACACACACACACACCAACGTGCTATCAATCAGCTGCGTCAGCTGTGACACGTTGTCATGATGACTTTGGGCACAGCGCGTCTCTTCACAGCCCTGCCAGCCCCCGCGCGGCGGAACTGTAGCTAGCACGTGTTAGCGCGCGGCCGGGCTACGTGCAGCTGTGATGTGGCACATCATACATTATCACTCTGCACCGGGAGAGGTGAGAGGCTAGGCTAGGCTAGGCCAGGCTAACTGTCACACAGAGAAGATTGGTTAGGTGGCAGCGCTGTCGCTCTCTCTGTGTGTGTGTGTGTGTGTGTGTGTGTGTGTGTGTGTGTCCTTTAGCTGAGGCTTTTATCCATTAGTTATTTATTGTTCAGCTCATACAGTATATACGGTCCCAGCGGGATCAAACCCCCACCTAAGCGTTGTTAGCACCATGCCCTACCAACTAAGACACACACACACACACACACACACACACACACACACACTCACACATTTCAGAGTCAGGAGTGTCAACGACTGGTGTGTGTCACTGTGGGTGTTTCACTGTGTGTGTGTGTGTGTGTGTGTGTGTGTGTGTGTGTGTGTGTGTGTGTGTGTGTGTGAGTGTGTGTGTGTGTGTGTGTGTGTGTGTGTGTGTTAGGTGGTGACACAGTCCCTGACACTCCTGACTGACTCTGAAATAGAGCACTAGGGTGATAACAAGACAGGGACAGGGGTGGAGGGGGGGGGAGGAGGGAGGGAGAGAGTGAGGGACGGAGGGAGGGAGAAGAGAGGGAGGGATGGAGAGAGGGAGGGAAGGAGGGAGGGAGAGAGGGGAAGGAGGGAGAGAGGGAGAGAGGGAGAGAGGGAGGGAGGGAGAGAGGGAGAGGGAGGGAGGGAGAGAGTGAGGGACGGAGGGAGAAGAGAGGGAGGGATGGAGAGAGGGAGGGAAGGAGGGAGAGAGGGAGGTAAGGAGGGAGAAGAGAGGGAGGGATGGAGAGAGGGAGGGAAGGAGGAGGGAGAGGGGGGGGGAGGGAGAGAGGGAAGAGAGGGAGAGAGGGAGGAGGAGAGAGGGAAGGAGGGAGAGAGGGAAGGAGGGAGAGAGGGGAGGGAAGGAGGGAGAGAGGGAGGAGGG
>NC_137688.1:5756871-5831871 GCF_963989245.1 Nansenia antarctica | reverse complement strand
CTTAGGTACAATTATTGTCAATATTTTTCCGTTCCCATTGCCGGCGTGTGTGTGTGTGTGTGTGTGTGTGTGTGTGAGGCCTAGTAGAAGTGTTGTTCCGGAGAACCGTCTTTATGGGCCCCCGGGCCGCCCGAACACACACCCTCCATCTCCCACGCCGCCATAACGCCCCCCCCCCCCTCCCGGCCCTCCCGGCCCTAACGGTCCCCCCCTCGGCTGCTGCACGCAGATTGAGCGGGAGGGGAGAACAATAGAAGCTGTCGGCCAATGAGGCCCAGAGGAGCCGTTCCAGATTCGTATCCCAGAGACGAGAGGCCCTGTAGTGTAGCGGCGTGTCAGCAGGAGGGAGGAGTCCCAGAGCCACCTCGCTAACGCTAGCAGACTGGCTCACTACTAGTCTGTGGCCACCCCTACCTGCTAACATGGTACAGTCCTAGTCTGTGGCCACCCCTACCTGCTGACATGGTACAGTCCTAGTCTGTGGCCACCCCTACCTGCTGACATGGTACAGTCCTAGTCTGGAACGACCCCTACCTGCTAACATGGTATAATCCTAGTCTGTGGCCACCCCTACCTGCTGACATGGTATAATCCTAGTCTGTAGCCACCCCTACCTGCTGATATGGTACAGTCCTAGTCTGTGGCCACCCCTACCTGCTGATATGGTACAGTCCTAGTCTGGAACCACCCCTACCCTCTGACATGGTACAGTCCTAGTCTGTAGCCACCCCTACCTGCTGACATGGTACAGTCCTAGTCTGTGGCCACCCCTACCTGCTGACATGGTACAGTCCTAGTCTGTGGCCACCCCTACCTGCTGACATGGTACAGTCCTAGTCTGTGGCCACCCCTACCTGCTGACATGGTACAGTCCTAGCCTGCAGAAGTCATTCTCAGAAGTCATTCTCTTCAGAATGATAGAGAAGAGAACTGCTGCTGTACGTTCTGAGTAAACACCAATCCATTTCCCTTCCTGGACCCCATAAGTCATTACACTCATGACACGTCTGACCACCTGACTAGGCTGTACACTGTAGCCTGTGTGTGTGGTGTGGAGCAGGGGAGGCTGGTGGAGGGCTCGTTGTAAAATGCACCTTGATTTCTGCCTCCACCTGCCTCCCCTCTGCACTACACTCCACTAACTCAGACCGCACACACGCACACACACACACACACACACACACACTACACACTACACACCATCCTGACTCTGTTTCTGGACTCCACACACACTCGCCACATACAAATCTCGGGTCAACCGCGGTCGGTGTTCGTCAGCTGAAGTGTGTGTGTCCCTCAGAGGACGCAAATGAGCGACGGCTCCATTTGGGTTTAAACAAATCCATGCTAAAATTGGCTGCACTCCGAATTAACCTTCCCACCGCCCTACCCCCCCTACCCCCCCGTGCCCCGCACCCCCGTCTAGACAAGAGGGATGGTGAGTCATCCTCTTCAGTTGGAAGCTACAGACAGTTGTGTGTTTGAGTGTGAACTGTGAGTCCCCTAACTGCCCTCTCTGTTCTCTCCACAGGGGGGCGCTGTCTAGGACTACTCCAGCTGGGGCCGCTGTGTGTGGCAAGCACCGATGAGACGGTCGCGGAGGCCATAGCTGAAGAGTTGAGAGACACACACACACACACAGACACACACACACGCGCAAACGCTGCACAAATACAAAGACCTGCCGGGCGGGCGGCCAATTATCTGGCAATATCATCATCATCATCATCCGCGGGATAATCCCTTCTCATATTTTTCGAGTGAGAAAGAAATGTACTACGGAGGATAGATTGGCTCTGCCGGCCTTCAGACGGAGAGGATTCCGTTCTAATCCTCAAAGTGAAGGGTAACAATAGCCCAGCAGACTCGTCTGCCACCCCCACCCCCCCCTCACTCCCTCACTCCCTCACCCCTCACCCCTCAGTCTCTCACATCTCGCCCGCTGGAAATAACCTCCGGCTGCGACGCACAGCACGCCTACATCCTCCGGGCTCGACCCGAACAAGCGGTAACCGAACGAACCGCCCCTGCAGGGGGGAGGGAGGGGGGGGTCACAGCTCCACAGCTCCAGGCCAATGTACTCTAGACGATGTAAGAGAACATAAATCGTCAGTCAGGCCTTGAAGACACAGACTTTTTTCCTGGATCACACACACTCCCACACACACGCGCAAGCACGCACACGCACACACTGGCTCTGTGATGGAGAAGCTGTAGGCGGAGCCATGCTGGTCCCCGCGGTCTATGACTCTCCACGGAGTACAGGCACTCCGCACTATCATCATCATCATCCTCATCTTCGTTATTGTCACTGTTCGCCGACAACGCCACAGGAGGTACGGTGGCCCGGAGGACAGCGTCGACGTGTCTGAACTGTGGAAGGGGAGGAGGGAACTGGAACTTTTTATCAGCGCGCATATATTAACACACACACACACACACACGCACAGACACACGCAAGGCAGGCACGCACACACGCACCACAGACTCCCAGCTCCTTAAGCTGAGGGAATAAATCACCCGGAGACAGAAGAAGAGAACGAGAGAGAAGAAGAGAAACAGAGAGAGAAGACTACAGTTGAGCGGGGTAAGCCAGCACGTTTTTCCTCAAATATTTATCAGAGAACAGAGACGTTGTCATTTCTCTCCTCAGACTCCTCAGATCCTCACGCCCCCTTGCTCATACATCCTAACACAGGACGTGTCGTCAGGGCAACGTCTGCCTGCCACAGTCCTACGAAACGCTGTATCATCTCCAGGACTTGCTTTTACTTTGAACACATGCTTTGAACGCTTTGTAACATGGCCACACCCCCCCTGAGACACGCGACAACAACAATTACAGAGTGCGGCCTCTCGCTTTCCATTTGGACGTTCAGAGTTTGGCATCGTAGGGCCTTTTCTGTGCGTTGGCTTTCTTGTCTAGAACAGCTCAGGGAAGGTCTACCCAAGCGTGCTGTTTGCCTATTTAAGGGACAGAACCAGTTACTTGGCAACATTCGATCGCATTCACACGGGCTGTGTACAGCTGTCTCAGAATGGTCAATATCTGCAGCCGACACATTTCTAGCCTTCCTGAATTAATTATAAAGACCCCGTTGTATCATTTCCAAACTGAAAGCACTGCCAATTTCAAGCTCAATTATGACTCCGCAAAATAGGCCTAGCGAAGGCCTATTAAAGCCCACTTAGAAATGTTTGTGTAATTGTACATAATAACGATTTACACACACATTCGTTCTGCTCACGTTTGGTAATTCAAGCACGTTATTACTAAGACTGCACTGCTACAAGAGGACCTGTGGATGATTGAAATACCCGAAACGCTCCTGATATGTTGTTTTCTCAGGTAAAACGAAAATGCATTGTGACAAAATTCGATCAATTAATCAATCAATCAATCAGTGATCATTATTGGTTTGTGTTTACATTCATTCTTCCATCCAATTTGGTTGTGATTTCACCTAATCTATTTCACTCACTCCATGTGAAAACTATCAAAACAAAAATAAAACTCCTTCATGATACTTTTGAAAGGACATTGTTTAGGACTTCTTACCATAAATGTACCACATCAGAAAAGAAAAAATGCTAATTGATATATAGACTTTCAGAATGAACCTCTTTATATATCCTCTATGTTCCCCTAAAGCCTTGTATTACATTAAGCCAAACCCTGTCCCTGTATTAAAACAGGTTTATTATTATTATTTTATAATAATATCTTAGATTTATATAGCGCCTTTCTCAAACCCAAGGACGCTTAACAGATTTCATAGACAGACAGTCAGACAGACAGAACAGAAAAACTAAGCAAAGAAACAAAGACAGCGAGAGTGACAAACTAGACTAGAGGCCAAAGGCCTTGGAGAACAGGTGGGTTTTGAGGGCTGATTTAAAGGTGTCCAGGGTGGGGGGGGCGTTGCGGATCGCTGTGGGGAGAGAGTTCCAGAGGGTGGGAGCTGCCACACTGAAAGCTCTGCCCCTGAAGGTCCGTAGGTTGGTGCGGGGGGTGGAGAGCAGATCCATGTCTGAGGACCGCAGGTTCTGGGAACGGGTGTGTTGATAGAGAAGGTCAGTGAGGTACTGGGGGGGGGCGCAGGCGTGGAGGGATTTGTAGGTGAGGAGGAGGATTTTGTATGTGATGCAGGACTTGACCGGAAGCCAGTGGAGGTGAATGAGGGTGGGGGAGATGTGCTGCCAGGGCTTGGTGTGGGTAGGGACCCTGGCAGCTGAGTTCTGCACATACTGGAGCCTGTCCAGGGCTGTGCTGGGAACCCCGAACAGGACTCCATTGCAATAGTCCAGACGGGAGGTGACGAAGGCGCGGATGAGGGTTTCGGCCACGGAGTCAGTGAGGGAAGGTCGTAGTCTGGCGATGTTTCTGATGTTTGATCCATGTCAACACTTTGAAAGTCGTACACCCTACTTCCTGAGGTACAAAACCAACCTACACATCCGTGCCTCTATTCCATTGTTTTTTTGACGTGTGAGTGGACAGAAAGCTGCATGACACATCCAAACACACACACACACACACATCCAAACACACACACACACACGTCATCCAATCTTGCACCCCCATATCTCTCTGAACTCCTTCACACCTACACTCCCTCTCCCACTCTCCGATCCTCCGCTGCCTTTCAACTCATTATACCTTCTGCCCGCCGGACCACTAGAGCCTTCAGTCACTCTGACCCCCCGTCTCTGGAACTCTCTTCCACAAGACATCCGCAATATTGACTCACTCCCCACCTTCAAATCCTGCCTGAAAACCCAAATGTTTTATTGATGGTCTTTTTTAAGTCTTTTGTTTTGTCTTGTTTTGGTTGTTTTTGTCACTGTTTGAACCTATTTGAATCTGTTGCTTGTTTTGAAATTATGCTCTGTAAGGTGTCCTTGAGTGCTCTGAAAGGCGCCTATAAATAAAATGCATTATTATTATTATTATTATTATTATTATTATTATTATTATTAATTAGGCCTGCAACTTTGTATTTGATGCTGCAGAGCTGAGATGGCCTGTTGAACGCCAGGTACCTGGCCCACGCTGTAATCTCTGAACATGGAACTGGGGGGCTGGCGGTAATAAGGCACGAGCGCTAATGGGTTCCGCAGCTCTAAAAGGGGATGGGGGGGGGGGGAGAGGAGAGAGGGATGGTGAGAGAGGAGGAAGAACAGGCGAAAAGAGACTAAGAAGCAAGGAGAGAATCTGAACTGAAAGGAAGGAGACAGAGAGAAAGCAAAACTCCCACTGGGGAGAAGAGAGGAGAGAGGGATCGGTGGAGGAAGAGAGAGATTGAGCTGGCGGGGCCGGGCGGGGGGTGGCGGGCGATTGATCTGATCTCAGTATACAGGAACGGAGTGATGGAATAAACAAAGGGATGAGGAGATGAACGGATGAAAGGGATTGGAGGGGGGGCGGCAGAGATAACTACTACTACTACTACTACTACTACGCTGCCGGATACGTAAACAAACCTGAGAGTGAGGAAGAGTTTAATGAAAGGTGAAGAAGAGAGAGAGAGAGAGAGAGAGAAAGAGAGAGAGAGAGAGATTCACTGGAGCAGGAGTCTGTCTGTAGTGTGGAAGAGAGAGAGAGGGGGAGGGGGGGGGGCAGAGAGAGAGAGAGAGAGAGAGATCAGGGAAGGCAGGAAACATGGATGAGTGAGTCTGGCTCGCTGGCAGGCAGACACAGACGCACGTACGCACACATGCACACACGCACGAACGAACGCACACACGCACGCACGAACACACACACTCTCACACACACACACACACTCTCTGACACACTCTCACACACACTCGCACACTCTCACACACACACACACACACACACAAGGGAGTGTCAAGGTGAAGGATAAAAACATATGGGAGAGTTCCTCTATGAATATCAACGAGCATGTGGCTTTGTACTACAGGAGGGCAGCTCTCACTTTCATAAGCATCCCTTTGGCACAAAGCTGAGGGGTGTGTGTGTGTGTGTGTGTGTGTGTGTGTGTGTGTGTGTGTGTGTGTGTGTGTGTTGTGCGTAGGCGTGTTTCAAGTTCATTGTTACGTCACATTACACAAGTCATTTTACAGAGTAAGATTCTTAGCCTTCGGATCCTGACATTGCATTGCAGCACAAGACATTTGTGCATAATGGATCAATAATTGGATCAATAATTCAAGATAAAAAGTCACAGTAGTACAGGACATACTTGACAAAAATAATACTATACCACTAGTGATAATAGAGAGTTCAGTAGTAAAGTGGCTGAGAGATTAAGGTTACTGTAGTCCTTTTACATGGGGTGAGCTAGGGGAAGATAGTCAGGCGCGATCAGTTCAAGAGCCTGATGGCCTGGGGGAAGTAGCTTCTGGTTAGCCTCTGAGTTTTAGGCCTGAGGCTCCAGAAGAGGCTTCGCCTCGGATGGCATCAGTTACTGAGCCAGGCAGTGATGCAGCCAGTCAGTGTACTCTGGGTTGTGCCTCTTTAGAAGGCCCGCAGCGTCTCAGTCCCCATGTCAAACGTCTTTAACCGCCTGAGGTAAAAGAGGAGCTGCTATGCCTTTTTCACCACCTGTTTGGTATGCAGCCGTGTTAATTTCGGCAGGCTTTTTAAGTCTTTGGTGTTTAGATGAAGATGCACACCAGTTCTAGTCACACCAAGTCACCTCCATTTTTCTTAGTTCCAGTTCCAGTTGATGAAAACTGAAAACATTCCAGTGCAGTTTCAGTCCACAAAACCCCCAAAACATGTTAGTCTAGCCGTAGTCAGCGACGGAAACTCGACTAAAATGTTTTGGTAGTTTTTGTGGACTGAGACTGCACTGGAATGTTTTTCAGTTTTCTTCATCAACTGGAACTGGAACTGGAACTAAGAAAAATGGAGGTGACTTGGTGTGACTAGAACTGGTGTGCATCTTCATCTAAACACCAAAGACTTCGTGACTAAAAAGCCTGCCAAAATTAAACACTGGTATGCACGTCCCTACGGCTGACGCGTTGATGGCGATGGGGTCCTCTTCCCGCCCTTCCCCCCTGAAGTCCACCACCAGCTCCTTGGTCTTGTCAGTGTTGAGAGAGAGAGAGAGAGAGAGAGAGAGAGGTTGTTCTCCTGGCTGTACTGAGCCAGGCGGTCCACCTCTCTCCTGTAGGCCGCCTCGTCGGTTGAACAGTGATCAGGGCAAAGTGTGTGTGTGAGTACGCGCATGTGTACATCTGTGTCTGCGTGAGAGAGTGTGTGAGTGTGTGTGTCTCTCTCTCTCTCTCTCCCCCCCCTCCCCCCCCCCACACACACACTCACTCACTCTCTCTCACGCAGACACAGATGTACACATGCGCGTACTCACACACACACTTGTGGCCTGATGGCCTGATCACTGTTCAACGACGAGAGAAACAGTGTGAGTATGAGACAGAGAGAGAGAGAGAGAGAGAGAGTGTGTGTGTGTGTCTCTCTCTCTCCCACCCACCCCACACACACACTCTCTCTCTCTCTCTCTCTCTCTCTCTCTCTCTCTCTCTCTCACACAAAACGCTGGCAATCCTTAGAAACGGTTTGTTTGGTGTTAAAAATAACCTCCTTCTGAAAGCCATCCAAACTCAGGCAGGAAATCGACATATCAATCATTACTCTTATCCCCTATCTGCTGGCTCCTGGGGTGGACGGTGACATGAATATATCAATAGTTTACATACACAGACTGGCGGGATTCAAAGACGCGATTTCCCCTCACAACAATTCACTCAGTATTGACTCCTTCTCACACTGACAGAGTCTTCTGGCAGACACCGCCTTATCGCTCCCTCTCTGACTATCTGTTTCTCCATCTGTCTCCATCTCCCTCCCTCCTCTCCCGCTCTCCCGCTCTCCCGCTCCCCCTCTCCCCTTGTTGCCATCTCTTGTTTGCTTTGCATGGATTTTCACTCGAGCCGAGAGGCAATTTTGCATGTTCCATTGAGCCTAAAACACACACACACACACACACACGCACACGCACACGCAAGCACACACGAGCACACACACACACACGCACACAAACGCCTCCAGAGCATTTGTTTACCAAATGCAGTGTCAAATCAGGTTAGACATGGGGACGCAATTCCTAGCCTTGGGCAACCTAAAACACTCTATTGTAGCGTGAATGACAACAATATATTAACTGAATACCATTCCCTGCGTCATACTGAACACAGATCACTTGTCTCTTCCTCAATTGCAAGTCAGTTCTTTTTTTTTTTTATGTCATTGTCAAACATTCAGAATTTAACGAGCACACAAAAATACAGGATATGTAAAACACTCTTCAAAATATTTCTGGGGAATTCGGAAGCGCTTTCTCTGAATAATGTATAGACATTTGGAGAACAATAACAAGTGAGACAGCATGAATAATACATCCGTTTGTAGTAGAGAGTCCTTTGGACGGTCCAAATCCCAAACGCTGCTGCGTTGCTCCTCAGCTACAACATTACAAAACCCCGCACTTCTTCTAGTCTAGATGTTGACTTATTCAAATACATCTGAGACGGGAATTTGTTTTACAAAGGTTATGTAAAGGTCGCTCAGAGCTAAGTTCTAGTTCTACACCCCGGTCTTCTAAGGGTATCAACAACCAACCATCGGGAGCAATTACTTCGATTTCAATTTCTCTGACTGCATTTCTTTTTTTTTTATGTCTCTCCGAGTTACAATTAATCTCTCGGACAAAATTCTCCCCCTCATCTTCTTTTCTCTCCAACCGCCAGTGTCCAATGTTCCCTACATGTCTCTGTTACTCTACAATTCCGTAATCTCTCTCTCTCTCTCTCTCTCTCTCTCTCTCTTACTCTCTACAATTCCGTAATCTCTCTCTCTCTCTCTCTCTCTCTCTCTCTCTCTCTCTCTCTCTCTCTCTCTCTCTCTCTCTCTCTCTCTCTCTCGTGGTAGGGGTGACCCACATTGTATTATTGCTTGCTACATTTCTGGCTGACTATTCATTTTCCGACCTCGTTCACAACAATGTCGTACAAGTCGAGGAAAGAACATGTTTACGCTTCAATCGGAATCCATCGCCCCGCGGGCGTGTTTATGGAAATCCTCTATGAGCTCTAACCCCCCCTTTCTTCTCCTGCCGCCTCGCTCACGTCTCCCACCTGTGCACTAACTACTCGTTCATTCTCTCCCTTTCTTTTCTTTTTCTCTCTCTCTTTCTTCCAGGGAGCCAGGGGGGGAACCATGGCTGTCGAGAGTCTGGCCGAGCTACGCGATTGGCTCTTCCTGCTCCTCCTGTCCCTGACCCTATTGGCCGAGATGCTGGAGCTGGCGATGGCGGCGGACGCCATGGCTGCGGCGGGGGTGGGGGAGGAAGGGGACTTCCAGTGTCCGTCCGTGTGCCGGTGCGACGAGGGCTTCGTCTACTGCAACGACCGCGGCCTGAGCGCCATCCCGCCCCTGCCGCTGGCCGCCGGCGTCCTCTACCTCCAGAGCAACCGCCTGGCCAACGCCGGCCTCCCGCCGTCCCTGGAGCGCAGCGGCACCATCCGGGTGGTGTACCTCTACGCCAACCAGCTGGACGAGTTCCCGGTGCACCTGCCGCCGTCGCTGCGCGAGCTCCACCTGCAGGACAACAACATACGAACGTTGCCGCGCGCGGCGCTGGCCCGCCTCCCTCTACTGGAGCGGCTGCACCTGGACGACAACTCCATCTCCACGGTGAGCATCCAGGAGCGGGCCTTCTCGGGCACGCCGCGCCTGCGCCTGCTGTTCCTGTCGCGCAACCACCTGTCCAGCATCCCCGCGGGCCTGCCCGCCTCGCTGGAGGAGCTGCGGCTGGACGACAACCGCATCACCACCATCCCCACGCACGCCTTCCGCGGCCTGGCCTCGCTGCGCCGCCTGGTGCTGGACGGCAACCTGCTGGCCAACACGCGCATCGCGGACGACACCTTCTCGCGCCTGGCCAACCTCACCGAGCTGTCGCTGGTGCGCAACGCCCTGCAGGCGCCGCCCGTCAACCTGCCCGCCGCGCACCTCCTCCGGCTGCACCTGCAGGACAACGGGCTGACCCACGTGCCCCGCGCCACGCTGGAGGGCATGCGGCGGCTGCAGAGGCTGGACCTGTCGGGCAACAACCTGACCACGCTGCCCCGCGGCCTGCTGCGGGACACGGAGGCGATGGAGCTGCTGCTGCTGCGCGGGAACCCCTGGCACTGCGGGTGCAACCTGCGCTGGCTGCACACCTGGCTGCTGCACGGGCGCGGGGCCGGCGTCACCGTGCGCGGCCTGACGTGCCACGGGCCCGAGGCGGCGCACGGCCAGCTCCTCCGGGACCTCTCGGGCCTCATGGACCAGTGCGAGGGACCCCTGGGGGGGGCGGGGGCGGGGAACACGGTGGCGGGGGGGAAAGGCGGAGGTGGAGGAGGAGGAGGAGCGGCGGCTGATACGGCCTCTGTAAACAACGCCGCCAGCACCCTCCCGCCCACCCAGGGCGCTCTCTTCACCCTCAGGGCCAAGCGGCCGGGCCTGGCGTCGTTGCCTCTGCCCCCGCCGGGTGGGGGTGGGGGCGGTGGCGAGGGAGGAGGGCAGGTGGCGGTGGGGGTGGGGGTGGGGGGGGGAGGGCAGGCGGCAGCAGCTCTGGAGCTCACGGTCAAGCCCCTGTCCCCGGACAGCGTGCTGGTGACGTGGCTGTGCCCCCGGCCGGCGCCCTCCTTCCGCCTGTCGTGGCTGCGGCTGGGCAGCAGCGCGGCGTTGGGCTCCATCACCGAGACCCTGGTGCCGGGCGAGAGGCAGCAGTACCTGCTGACCCAGCTCACGCCGCGCTCCCACTATCTCATCTGCCTGCTGCCCCTGCGCTCGCACCCTGCCCCTCCCGCCGCGGGGGGGTCACAGGGAGGTGGTGGTCACCTGGACACGGACGAGACCCCCTCCTGCGCCCAGATAGAGACGGGGGAGGCTCCCCACCGCGCCGGGGGAGAGGGCGACGTGGGGGGGGAGGGAGGAGGAGGAGGAGGGGACGACCTGGAGATGTCTGCCGCCCTCCCGTTGGCCGGGATCATCGGCGGGGCGACCGCCCTCGTCTCTCTCCTGCTCATCTTCGGCGTCTTCTGCTGGTACGGCCAGCGCGTGGCCGGGGGCTACGCCTCCGGAGACTCCTCCTCCTCGTACGGGAGGGGGAGGGGGGGCGGCGGCGGTCCCCCCCGCGCGGGAGAGCCGCGTGGCAAGAGCTACGACGACTACGTGGAGTCGGGCACTAAGAAGGACACCTCCATCCTGGAGATCAGGGCCCCCCCGCCGTCTGGCTTCCAGATGACGCCCATGATGGTGGGGGGTGGGGGTGGGGGGGGGCAACGCCAGCCGCTGCAGCCCAAGATGATGATGGCGGAGGACGTGACGTACGTCCACACCATCTTCCCCTCCTCGCACGGCAACGGGACGTACCGGAGTGGCGCCGGCGGTCTCCACAACGGTCTCAACGGCGGCGGCGTGCCGGCCGTCGCCTCTCATCACCACCAGGGGGCGATGGCGGCCCACCACCACGCGGGCTACGGCACCAACCGAGGATACCGGGAGGGCGGGATCCCGGACATAGACTACACCTACACGTGAGGGGCCTATCCCGAACGGGCCTCCACCACCGCCTCCGCCACCGCCGTCGCCCCTGCCACCCCTCTGTCGGACGCCGTTCTAAGGATACGGTTGTCCAGGTTCGTTGGGGTGGGGGGGGGGGAGGGGGGGGGGTGAGGGGGCGGTTATATCTTGCCCCTCTTGGTTTCCAAAGTACCCTCTGTGCCTCCTCGCTTTGTGCTCTGATCGATCCCTTAGTTCCTTCGCTGGCTGGCTCCGGGGGCTGGCGTCGGTAACGGTAGCGGCAAACAACATTGGACCGACCGTGAATGTTGAGAGACAGAAGTGCCAGTCGTACCCACTCTCTGGGTATTGACGTAATGTTTCGACGCCACTCATGGTTATATACGATTGTTTCTCTTCCTTCTTTCTTTTTTTCCTCCGAGATCTCGCCGTCTACTACATCTATCCTTTTAAAGCTGTTGTTCTCTTCGATAATATACCTTTACTTGTGTGAGGTGGGTTAGGCTTTAGCAAAGATGATTTTATGGAATCACGGTATCATCATATGTATGAGAAAGGAGCACTTGTGTATAGAGATAGCTAAACTACCTACTGTGCTGTATAGTCTACACGGGTACCCGAGAACCTACTAAAGATGACAGCACATCATAACCGAGATAAAAAAAAAAGAGAGATGTGTCCCTAGACCCTCTTACTTTTCTCTTTTCTCCCTCCTCCTCTTTTTTGGGGTTTCCTTCAGTTTTCTAAATTTCCTTTTGTGCTGCAGAGACGACTTTGTTCTCGCCCAGACAAGCCGACAGTGCTGATAACAGCTCTGACACTGACAGGCGCTCCTTCTGTAGAGAGACTCTAATGAGAAAGAGAAGTCGGGGGGGAGAGGGGGAGAGAGAGAGAGAGAGAGAGAGAGAGAGAGAGAGAGAGAGAGAGAGAGAGAGAGAGAGAGAGGAAGAGAGGGGAGGGAGAGTCAAAAAGAAAAGAGGAGAGAGATAGAGAGAGAGGGAGAAGTGAGAGAGATAGAGAGAGAGGGAGAAGTGAGAGAGATAGAGAGAGAGGGAGAAGGGTGGGCTGACAGGAGAGGCAGGAGGGATAAAGAGAGAAAGCAGAGGTCCCTTATCCAAAGGTACAGGCTAACTCTGTGAACACAGTTTGTCTTCTAACCGACAGGAAGCAGGTGGCTTAAATGAAAGACAACACTTATTTTGAAGAGGACAGATTTGAATGACAAAAATAAACTGAAAAGATCTTTCTGCAGCTTGTTTTCCTCTCACATTCCTAACACCTCTATCAAAGGATGCGCGAGTGTGTTATGTGCACTTAGCAGACGTGAAGGACCCTTTTTGCTTTCCGCATGCCATCGCAATATGGAATGCAAAGGCATATTTACAGTATGACACTCACAGACAGCCTACGGGGTTTCACAGACAAGGCTTAACACCAGAACAGCTGTGCCTTTTTTACCTATACTAAAAGAGCCGCATTGGGGGTAAAATTTCTCTTTACAACGCTCAAGCTGACGATCAAACAACCACTAGTTGGCCGCTTGTAAATTAGCCTGCTTCCTACACAGAAAAACTGCAAAATAGCTTATCCTGATGTGATTTTGAAAATGAAAGGATACTGGGTGGTACAACGCACATATCTAGGAAAAGTCATGAAAGGAGGGTCCTGAAATTTGATTGAGTGCAAAGATACAACATTTTTTTTTTTTACTCACAGGGGAACAAATGACCCCTCATAGCTGATTAAGTGTTAAGTCTAGTCCTGGACTAAAATCACACTTTCAAAGTAAAAATCTCCATTGAAGATTGATTTTTAGTTTAGGATTAGGCTTAAAAGCCTTGTCTGTGAAACCAGCCCAATAGGTTTGTACCAAATATGACCGACATGGGAAAGAAAGGCAACATTATCTTGGTACATTCACCCTAAAACTACGTATAGTTTAATAGTCGCTCAATAGTGCATCTGTCTCAGTCCCACTGGGCTGTAGGATGGGGGGGTGGCATAGTCCCTCTGGGTCTTGAGGGGGGGGGGGGGGGGGGGGGGCAGTACCGTTTGGGCCTTAGACAGGTGTGTGTGTGTGTGGGGGGGGGGGGTCATCATAGATCAGGGAAGGGGAAGAACCTTACCACAGCACTGTGCATCTCTAAACACACACACACATTCAGACATACACATTCAGACATACACACACACATTCAGACACACACACACACACACACACTCAGACACACACACTCAGACGCAGACGCACACACACACACACACAAACAAACACACACACACAAACAAACACACACACACACTCACACTCAGAGACGCACACACACACTCACACACACACACACTCACACGAGAACACAGAAGCATAAACACCTGCATGCACATTAACGATGTGCCATGCACACACACAGACACACGCTCGCACACACACACACACAGACACACACGCACAGACGCACACACAAACAGACACACTACAGAGAGGAAACAGGGCATTGACTGTCAGTCAGCATGTTAGAAAATGGCTTCTCGTTAGACTCGTCAAAATGCTGGCCAGTAAGAGGCGGACGGGAACACAGAGAACACAGACGGAACCTGAACAATGAGGATTCGGAGGACGGGGGGGGAGATGGGGGGGGGGAGACGAGAAAAGGGAGGAAGAGGATGAAAGGGAAAACCTGGGTAGAGACAAATAGATGACATATCTGACATAGAGAGACTGTAGGTTTGGACGCTGCGCTAACGTCATTAGCAGTCTTTACTTTCTCCAATCCGTTTTTTTCCGATAAAACTGGAGGGGACTGTTATGCCACTCGGGTGGCAAAAGCTCTAAACGTAATCCATCTTTCCTGTCTTAGAAAACCTTTAAATACCGCTGCTCTCAGAATTATTATATGATGTATAAAACTGAAATGGCGAGAACAATGTTTGTTTCGGTTGGTTGTTTTTTTTAATGCGAATAAAGAAAAGTTGTTCAACTGAAATTGCTTTTGTATTCGTTTCTTTTGTGGTGGTGGTGGCGGTGGTGATGGCGTCTTGAAGCAAGGCTGATAGTTTAGATGCATAAAATGTCCTGACGACTGTTGGGCAAAATCAATATGAACTCTGAGCATTTGTTTTTTTTTGAAATTTTCTTTTTATTGTCAATGGTCATTGGTTACAACATTACATTCAACATATCACAATCAACTCAGTTCCTATGACCAAAGTCTTTTTTTATATTAAGTAAAGTAAAGACAAGACAAAACGAAAACAAAAACAAACAAAGAAAAAAGAAAAACAATAGCGAGTGAACTTTGGGAGCTTTCATCTTACATATGATAGATTAGAATAGAAAATGATTCAAGAAAATAAACACAATTACATCACCCTCTCATGTTCTTTTAACAATTCAACAGAAATCTGACCTTACAGGTTTAACATATCCAGTCCATTTCGTCCAGATCCGATAGAATTTTTCTACCTGAATTCTAAGGGAGTATGACATCTTTTCCATTACATATATATCATGAATTATATCTATCCATTCGTCCACTGTGGGTACGTCTGGCTTTAACCATTTTCTTGTGATAGCCTTTTTACTTGCTACCAGAAGTATCAATATCAATTTTCTGTCGTTATTGTCCCAATTTTCGAATGAGATGTTTCCCAGGTATAAGGTGTCACATTTGAAGGGGATGTTAATTTCAAAAATAGCTTCCAGATTATTGTGTATCTCCCGCCAAAATGGGACTAGATTTGGGCATTCCCAGAATACATGGTAGTGATTGGCTTCATTCAGTCCACAGGATCTCCAACACGCTACACCCGTCCCCTGATGTCGTTTTTGTAGGGGGGTGATAAAAAACCTTGTAAGGTTTTTCCAACTAAATTCTCGCCACGTATTTGAGCATGTCGTTTCCCATTGTAGTTTACATAATCTGTCCCAATCCTCCCCAGAAATAGTAAAATTACCCTCTTTCTCCCATTTCTCTTTAATATATATTGTATTGACTGTTTTGAGATTGATCTGGCGGAAGCCATTGTATAGTCTAGATACCACCTTGTTGCATATCAATGATTTGCTTGCTGATGTAAATACTTCCATAATTCCTGTTACCCCCTCTTCTGATACTCCCCCTAAATTCTGATTGAAATGGTGTCGGACCTGGAGATACCTATAGAAATCATTTTGTTCCAAACCATGTTTTCTCTGTAGCGATTCAAAGCTATGGAATGCCCCCTTGTGGACAAAAGTTAAATAGTTCGAAAGGCCTTTTCCAACCCAGACTTTAAATCTAGCATCTGTTTTGTTTGGAGGGAAGTCTGTGTCATATGCACACCATCTTAGCATTTTAAGTGAGTCCTTTATACCACACAGTTTCACTGTCTCCTGCCAAATCTTCAAAGCCACGTTAATCCAGGGATTATTTTTATTTGTCATGTTGTTTATTAATTCACTATCTGCAACTATCGCTGCTATTTGAACCCCTTCTGTCATTGCACTCTCAATTTCCTTCCATCTTGCAGAGTATGATGGAGTACACCAACACACTACAGGCCTTAATTGAGCTGCGCAATAGTATTCTCGTAAACAAGGAAGGCCAAATCCCCCGTTTTCTTTTCTTAACTGTAGAGTTTTGTATCTGATTCTGGGTTTTTTCCCTTGCCATAAATATCTAGATATTAATTTGTCCCATTCTATAAATTGCTTAGCAGGTATCTCCACTGGAAGAGTCTGGAATAAATACAGTAACCTTGGTAGGATGTTCATCTTAACAGACTCCACCCTAGAGCTCAAACTCAAGAAGGGAATGAGACTCCACCGTAGTACATCTGATTTTAGTTTTACATTCAAAGGGCCATAATTAAGATCAGATAATTTTGAGACATCTTTTGGCAGGTTAACACCTAGGTATTTGATTGAATCTGCATCCCATTTCAGGTTATATTTCCTTCTAATATCGTTGGGTGGGTCATAGTTAAGTGTTAGTACCTGGGTCTTCTGAATATTTAGTTTGTAACCTGAAAGTGTCCCATATTCCTCTAATAAACCCATCAATTTTGGGATTGTCTGTGTGGGCTGTGTTAGATATACCAGGACGTCGTCCGCAAAAAGACCAAGTTTATGCTCACCAGCTGCCATGTCTATTCCCTTAATTTCAACATTTTGCCTTATCCATTGGCTCAAAGGCTCAATAAAAAGGCTGAATAGGAGTGGGGAAGCGGGACATCCCTGCCTGGTTCCACGTTCCAGAGTGAAGGATCCCGATAGGGCACCATTAATTTTGATCCTTGCGGATGGGCTATCATATAATGCTTGGAAAGTTGCAATAATAGACTCATGAAAGCCGAATCTCGATAGTACCTTGTATAAAAAGGTCCAACTAACTGAATCGAAAGCTTTCTCAGCGTCCAAACTTACAAGAGCTGCCTCTATTCCGTGTTGTGTGATATGTCTGATAATGTGCAATGACCTTCTAATGTTGTCTTGTGTTTGCCGTTGTCTAATGAATCCTGTCTGATCTAAATGAATGAGTTTAGGTAGAATCCTATCTATTCTTCTGGATAGTATTGATGTAAACAGTCGATAATCGAGCTGGAGAACACTGATAGGGCGATAGCTATTACAATCTAGTTTGTCTTTCCCTTCCTTCGGTATGACTGAAATTATTGCTTCCCTCCACGAGGGTGGAATTTCCCTTTTCTGTAGTACCCAATTAAATGCCTTCAGTAATGTTGGAGCTAATTGTTCTCTAAATGATCTGTACCATTCAGCAGTGAAACCATCTGAACCCGGTGATTTGTTTGCCTTCAATCTCGAAATTGCTGATTGTAATTCCTCTATTGTTATTTCGGCTACCAAGTCTTTATTTTGTTCATTAGTGACAGAGGGTAAATCAAGAGAGGCTAGGAATGACTCAATCTGTAGGTTGTTGTCCACTTGTGGTTGGGAATATAGTGTTTTATAGAACTTTTCGAAACTCTGTTGAATTTTGTCTAGCTTACATTCTATCGCTCCGGATTCGGGGTTCCTTATTTTATAGATTGCATTATCTGCTTGTTGTTTTCTTAGTCTATATGATAAGAGTTTCAATGATTTCCCACCTACTTCATAGTATCTTTGTTTTGTAAATAATAGTTTTTTTTGTATGTCCTGATTGCCTATTTCATTTATCTCGTTCCTTATGTCTTTCATTTCTTGTTTTACCCTGTTATCCAAATTGTTACTGTGTTGTCTTTGTAGATGTTTTAATTTAATTTCCAGGTCATGCAGTCTTTGTCCTCTAAGTTTTTTTATAAGTGAAGTAGTGGCGATGATGTTACCCCTCATTACTGCTTTAAGTGCATCCCAGAGCATATTCGGAGCCACTTCCCCGTTATCGTTTATTTCAAGATATGTTCTAATTTCAGTCTTCATGGCCTCCTTTGTCTCTGGGTTATTCAGGATACTTGAATTCAGCCTCCATATTGTAGACCTTGGCTTTCTATTGAGACACACAGACATGTAAATAGGGCTATGATCAGAGAGGGCAATCGGTCCTATGTCACATTGACTTATTCTATGTAGGTCTCTATTGTAAATTAAAAAATAATCTATCCTTGAGTATACGGCATGGGGGGAGGAGTAGTGGGTGTAGTCCCGGCTGGATGGATACAATTCTCTCCAAACATCTATGATTCCCATTTCCTTCATTAATGCTTTTATCTTCCTACTTATAGGTTTTGACTCTGGATTACCGCTAGATGCATCCAATCTTGGGTTTAAACGAACATTAAAGTCCCCCCCACAGATTAAGATTCCCTGAGATTTTGTGGCCATTAAATCAAATATCTGTCTATAAAACGTCCAGTCACTACCAGGAGGAGCATATACATTCAGTAAACTCACTAGGGTTCCCTCTATTTTCCCTATTATCATTATAAACCTACCATCTTTATCTTTAAACTCTGATATGTGTTCATAGGTCACTGTATTTGATAACAGTATGGCTACACCCCTCCTATGACCTGGTTCGTATGAGGATGAATATACATATTTAAAACCCAGTTTATTCAATTTGGCATGCTCTGTATTGGTAAGGTGGGATTCCTGTAGGTATGCTATTTGTATTCTATCTTTCTTTAATTTTGTTAGGATCTTCCTTCTTTTTATCGGGTTAAGTAAACCATTAACGTTAAAAGAAACTATTCTTATATCTTGCATTTAGGTTATAACTTGTGATATTTCCATCATGTACATGAAAAGCTTCCCAGTCGCTACAGTAAACAGTTGTAAATGAAATACACAAACATAGTACTGAAAAATGAACAATGAACAATGAAATACACAAAAATAGTACTGAACACTGAACTGGACTTCCGAAGGAAAAGGTGACATATCACCTTTGGTAATGAGGGGTGCTGGCCACTAAGTGGGGCCCCTCTGTTGCAAAAATAAAAAATAAAAAAGATGTGGCTCTTGGTCAATGACCGAATAGGCTGAAGGAAAAAAAGAGTCTAGTGACTGTCTATGAACTGTCGGTGTCAGCCTATGTTAACATCTTGAAAAAATAATAATAAGAGTCTCTGGGCTGAAGTGAATCACTCACTCATTATCTGCTGTAGAATCCACATCGCCCCGACGAAACTGCTTCAATCTCTCCCGGACTTGCTGCTGATGTTGGTTCTGGGCTCCACCCCTCCGGGGCTCGGTTGTTTCCCACGGTAGAAGTCGAGTCAGCGTTTCCTCCGTTATGCCCTTGTCCTTGGTCCCGCGAACAGCTCCGTCCAAGATGAATCCCCGTCTCCGTAGGTCCTCTGCTGCTTGTGTCGCGCTGTTATACATGACGGTGCCTGTATCAAAAAAGACACGCATTCTAGCCAGCGGGGTCTGGAAGCGTATTCCCCTCTCCTTAAGCGCCTTCTTGATGGGTATATATTCCTTCCTTTTGTTCTGCACGTCCGTCGCATAATCATGGTCGAAAAAAACACGTTTGTTTTGGTAAGTGGGTTGCTTTTTCCAGGCGGTATAGAGGACCTTTTCTTTCACTGTAAACTGGAGGAACTTGATGACCATGGATCGCGGTGGAGCTCCTCCGGGTGGTCTGGGCGCCAAGGCACGGTGGGCACGCTCTATCCCCAGGTCACAGTCAAGATCACCTCCCAATTCTGACTTTATCAGTTTTTCAACAAACGCTGCTACGGAGGTACCCTCCGAGTCCTCTGGGATGCCGTAGATCCTGATGTTGTTGCGTCTAGACCTCCCTTCCAAGTCAGACACTTTATCTTGCAACGCCCGCTGATTACCAAGTAACTGGGTGAGGGCATCCTTGACACCAATGTCCCACCGCTCCATTTCAGCCACACCGTCCTCCATCTGCCCCACGCGCTCCTCCGCCCCCTCCACTCGGCCTATCACGTCTTGGATTTGCTGGTTCACTCCTGTCGTGAGTTCATCCATTTGTTTCTTAATGTCCTCTCGGAAATCCGTCAGGAATTCGGAAAAGTCCTTTTTCAATTCAGCTTGCCAAGTTGTCATACCCGCATTCACGACTTCGCTCACCACTTTACGAATCGAGTCCAGCGTTTCATTCTCTCTCAAGCCTCCATCTTGTTCCGTCGGGGTAACGTTAGCTCTGTTGCTAGCTGCTCCGTCTTTCTCAGTTACTCTCTCAGATGGCTTTCGAACCCCAGTACCCTTTCTCTTATATTTGTCCCCCTCCATCATTACGTTGATATATATCAATTCGAGTGCATAAAATATCTTGAATTAGGGGTAAATTAAGGCTGACACCGGAGCTCTGTTATCAGGCTGCCATCTCTGTTCGCGCGCCACCGGAAGTCCCCGAACTCTGAGCATTTGTACATATACAATTTATGAGGCAGAGTAGTGTTCATCAAATATATACGCTCTAAGTATACAGGCAGTGTGTCATTCCTGCATTCAAGAGCTAACCTGTGGTGTGTGTGTGTGTGTGTGCGTGTGTGTGTGTGTGAGCGTGTGTGTGTGTGTGTCTGCCTGTGTGTGTGTGTGTGTGTGTGTGAGCATGTGTGTGTGTGAGCATGTGTGTGTGTATGTGTGTGTGTGTCTGTCTTTGTGTGTGTGTGTGTGTGTGTGTGTGAGCATGTGCGCGTGTGTGAGCATGTGTGCGTGTGTGTCTGTCTGTCTTTGAGTGTGTATAGTCTGACTCTGTGCTTAAGTAAGGACATGCCTTCCATTCTAAGTGAGTGCTAATGCTTGTGTAAGCACCGATCAATATAACAACAAACCAGGGAGTGCATAAGTGTCTATCTCAGACAAGCAGTTTGTGACAGTGTGAGTGTGTGTGTGTGTGTGTGTGTGTGTATGTGTGTGTGTTTGTTCATTCTACAGCACAACCAATTCCATCCAGTCTGTGAAACGTAAGCTAACATGAGAGGGAGGTAAGACTGCACCAATCAGTTTTTTGGAGTGTGGGTGTATCTAGCGTTGAGAGCAATGGCGTGCGTGCGCACACACACCGCTCCTAGATGTTCTTGTCTGGATTAACTGTGACAAATTTCTCCACTCAACTACAAACTATGATAGACTATGACTCACAACTATGAACTACATGGTAAGTGGACTGACTTACTGTATATAGCGCCTTAATCCAAAGTGCTTTACAACGACCTCTCATTCACCCAATCACACACATTCACACACCAATGGCGGCAAGCTACCATGCAAGGCGCCGGCCCGCTCAATGGGAGCAATTTGGGGTTCGGTGTCTTGCCCAAGGACACCTCGACATGTGTCAAATCGGGCTTCAAACCGCCCATCTGTCGACCTTGCGATCATTAGATGCCGGCTCAACTATAAACTATGACTCCCAACTATAAACTATGACTCCCAACTATAAACTATGACTCCCAACTATGAACTATGACTCCCAACTATAAACTATGACTCCCAACTATGAACTATGACTCCCAACTATAAAACAACGACACGACCGAAATGCCTGGGAGAGCAAAAAAACTAAAACAAAGAAAATAATACCTTGTGGACTGGCTTCCTCTGTCCTTGGAGGTCTAAATGGTGAGGGGTGAGGTCAAGTTTATGGTAGAGGTTAAGGTTACGGTAGAGGTCAAGGTTATGGTAGAGGTTAAGAAGAATGTTTTATTAAGAATGTTTTTTTTTTGCCATGCAATCAACTTGTCAGTCAGTTGTTGGAATTTTGAATTTTCTGCTCTAGGCACAAGTTGGCACCCCTGGAGCAATTAGGGGTTAAGTGCCTTGCTCAAGGGCACATGCAGCTCCCTCCTGAGGCGGGGATCGAACCAGCGACCTTCCGATTGCTCCCCGGTGGCCACACGTGGAAACTGCAATTACAACGAGCTTTGTTCACACTTTCCATATCAACTAGCTACTGTACGTTATCACAGAACCATCTATCCAGACCACTGAGACAAGATCCCGACATGTGAAGTGAACAAGTACTAATAAATATTGGCTATGCATAAATTCCAATTCGCCTCATTCCTGTAACAAGCTACGATTTGACAAAGTGGCCGGGACAAGCCAGGAGAAATCAATAAGCTAATACCATAGCATAGCCATTTGAAACATTGGTGGAGAGCTATTACTTATAAACACCATCGCTCCACTACCCCTTGCAGATGTGCCTTTGAGCTCTTTTAATTGATCTATTGCTAACGTCATTGGGTGGCTCAGAAAAAGAAAACGCTGCTTCCACTTAACGTGGCAACAGCCGAGAACTGAAGTGGGGCCCGTCCTCATCTCTGAAGCTCTCCTCGAGGCGACTTCCATTCCTCGTCTCTCTGGGTGAATTCTCATTCGATGCGACAAAACGAACAACAACAAAAAAAACTAAATGATATCGCTGACTCTCGCAGGACAGGAAGACAACATAAGTGGATGAACGGTTACTATAAATAGATTCTCATTGATCGTGGGCACTTCCTGGAAGGGCAGAACAGGCCTGAGCCGCTAGGAGGGAGGCTGAGGTAAAACACGTAATATAATAAAACAGTGTCATGTATGATTACTATAAATCACCAGCGTTGGCTGGGAGCATGCGGTGTGTGGCGTAGTACAGCTGTGGACACGCGTGTGGTACCGTTGCTCATTCCATTACACGCATGACAATGAGCGGTCATACTGTTGGGGGATATTGTTCTTAGTTGATATATTGACAGGTAATTTAGTTTGAGTTTGATCAAATAGATTGAACAGTGGCGGTTCTAGGATGTTTGAAATGGGGTGGCAGAGGGGTGGCAAAGGATTTCTCTGGCGGGGCAGGGGGAGGGGGTCAAACATATACCACCATTTAGGTTTTAACTATCCGATGCCCCTTAGCCCCACACCACCGACTCCCCCACCCACAAGCTTGTTTTTCTCATCAAACGAAACGATCAAATCAATAAATGTAAACATTTGACTGTGCATCTGGGGTGCTGTCTACCTCTTCATTCAGTTAGTTTAATAACATAACAATTTAGTAGAGGTGAGTATTTTAGTGATTGATTAGCGTCATCAACAAAACCCTGATTTAGTCTACCTATTCCTACCTACCTACCTATACAAACAAGTGAAATCGTCGTGACGATTCGCTTGATAGATTGCCTGATGCTATTTTTGGGCTTTGTGTGTTGAACTCTGGCACATAAACCAGGAATACTCACCAGATACAGAGCTGGCTAGCTCAATGCAACCATGGATTTTTGTTGAATTCGACCGGAGCAGAATGATTCACGTGTCTGTCAAATTGACAGTGTCAATATTATGGCAGGCTGCTCCATCCACACCATGGGGAAGGGGGCCTGTGGCCCTGATGTTTAATCAAATTATTTTAAATGTTTGGTTAAGGGAACCATCAGAGAAATATCAGCAACGTATTTTGCAAAACAAAATAGTTTTTGGGGGACAACTGGTGGGGCAAACCATTTTCATGGCCCCCCCGTGCCCCAGTGGAGAACCGCCGAGGAGCTTGAAGCCTTTTATTAACTGATAATGGTCACAACAGAGTATAATGGAATCAATGACTCCCATTTCAGAATACAAGACTTTATATAGTAATTTCTCATCCTTAGGGAGGTCACTCGGTCACTCGACCTATGAACACATCAACATGTTTTTCGTAGTTCATACTTAATTTTAAAAAAAAAAATTATACAGAGTAAAAAACACATTGAGCCCCAAGGGCTCATTTTCAAGTGTGACCTGTTCACAGGCATACAACATCCACCACAAACAAATACAATACAAAACCTGGCCTACATAGTCTAAAACTAAACTAAAACTACATAGTCTAAAACTAAAGCTAGTCTAAAACAGTCTAAGATAATCTAAAACTAAACTAAAACTACAAAACCTAAAACTAGACAGCTAAAGAGCTAGGGACAGGGAGGGGTCAGTAATGGGCAAAAGGGAGGGTCAACTCAATTGCAAGAACGAATCATGGACTCGCACTGTATGTCTCTCAGCAAGAGCTTGAAACTGGAAAGAGGGATCAGATGAGACAGTTTCAGACTCTGCTGTAAAGAATTCCAAGAGGAAGGGGCTGCAAATGAGAACGCCCTTTTGCCTTTCATGGTCCGGACCAAGGGGATGGAGTATGTGATGATGTCCTGTGTGCGAAGGCCGTAGACGGATTGCGTGACAGGTGGTTAGAAAGGTAGGAGGGGAGCAGACCAAGGATGGATTTGTAAATGAAAATATACCAGTGAAGGGTTCGGCGGATAGAGAGAGATGACCAGTTAACGAGAGAGTATAGCACACAGTGATGCATAAGGGGTTTACAGCCTGTTATAAACCTTAACGCGCCATGGTAAACTGCATCCAGATGTTGAAGAGAGGTAGCAGAGGCATTCATGTACAAGACATCACCGTAGTCCAAGAGAGGCAGAAAGGTGGCAGCAACCAGACGTTTTCTTGCAGCAGCTGAGAAACAATACTTGTTTCTAAAGAAAAAGCTTAGCTTCAATTTCAGTTTCTTTAGAAGGTTGTCTATGTGCAGTTGAAAAGAGAGGCTGTCGTCCAGTTGAATGCCAAGGTATTTGTAGTTTGGCACAAGCTCAATAGGTGAACCCTGACATGATACAATGTCAGGAAGAGCACTTGGCACCCGCTTGTTATTGGAAAAATGCATGACTTTGGTCTTCCCTGTATTCAACACCCTGTATCATTGCCACCCAAAACAGGATTCTGTTATGCTGTTATTTCATCATATTATATGTTGTTCAATAGTTCAACGCTTTCAGACAGGAGAATATGATTTTCTCCATCTCTATTCTGATCTCCATTAGCCTCCCACTGCTAGGGCCCATGTGGTGATGAAAGGGGCCAGACTAACTCCGGCTAACCGCTGACTAATAGGATGTTGTCTAGGGTCACACTGTGCTTTCGCGAGCCGTACGTTTTTTTTTTTTGCGAGAAGCCACTACTATTATTCAGATCTCAGATCTGCTAACTCAAGGACACAGTGATTTCGAGCGTGTTGAAGGAGGTCACCAAAAGCATCTGTTTACACTTCACTGAACCAGACATAACGGCTGGTGGTTTATTGTTTTCCAGCACAGACCGTACACCCTCAGTCATCGCCGCCACGACGACGACCCCGCGGCGAACGCGACTCTAAACGAACGCAGCGGTGTTTGACGAAAGCAGCGAGCCGTTGATGAATACAGCAGTGGTTGATGAAAGCAGCACTGTTGATGAACACAGCTCTATTGAAGAACGCAGCAGCGTTGATGAACACAGCTCTAACGAGCTTAGCGCTGATGAGCAGGTGGACTCCTCTCTCCATTCCCCCACATTGGCCCAATCAGGCTAATGAGCATCTCACTTCCTCCATTTGAGCTGAAGTGGCGATTGATAGTGGGAGGGCGGCGGGGGTGGGTGGGGGTGAGTGGTGGGAAGGCTTTTAACGAGGGGAGAAATAATTGCTATGAATGGGCTTTCTGCATACTCGTTGGCTTTTTTGTGTGTGTAGTTTTTTGTTTTTTTTGTTTACCTACGACGTACTTAAGTCATTAGGGATTGACTCTTCTGGGCCTGTTAACTTGTCAATGTCAAGCATCAACTGAGACGTAAATCACAATTGTTGTAAATTCTCGATAATTGTCTGTGGCGTTTCGGAGCGCCTCAGCACTGCGGCGGTTTCTGATTGGTCCAACAGAGGGGGAGGGGTGGGGGGGGGTCGTCAGACTAACTTCCGCACAACTGCAAAGTAAGAGTAATACAATGGAGATGCAGTACAGGAGAATGTGCAACACTAGGCCTTAACACTAGAACGGCCGTGCCTTTTTTACCTACTGAAAGAGCCGCCCTCTTTACAATGCTCAAGCTGCTATTTACACACAACGACCACTAGTTGGCCGCTTGTAAATTGGGCCTGCTTCCTACACAGAAAAACAAAAGCAAAATAGCTTTATACTAGCTTATCCTGATGTGGTTTTGAAAAATGTAAGGATACTGGGTATCCCAGTAACCCCGGGAGAAAGATATAACCACAACTGACAGATATCGCCCTCGGCAGGACAGCAGTCAGTCAAATGAATATCCAGCAGAGAGTCGGAATCTACAGGGAGCACGAACATGATACAGTAAGTTATTCTGACAGGGAATAGCCTCGCTTCAAAGGAAAAAAAACACAAGCAGACAGCAGACAGCAGCCGGAGACAAATCAGGACAACAGAGAGAGAGAGAGAGAGAGAGAGAGACAGAGGGTGTCCACAGGGGCCACTTCGCTACAGTAACTAACTACAGTCAGCAAAGATAACGAGGACACCTGTAGGGGGGGGGGGGGGGGGGGGCCTTAACGCTGCAGATTACCAACTGTCACTTAGAGGGAAGCAGTGCAAAGATCCCCTGAAGCCATCCTACCGACTCCACAGTCGTCCACAGCTGTGTTATCTACACAAGGTGTTTCAACACAGCTGCTCTTTTCTCCTCCTCCTCCTCCTCCTCCTCCTTCGTCTTCTTGTCCTGCCGCGGCCCTGTGTCTCACAGCCTCTCTTATCTTGTATCTCGGCGCTGCAGCGGCGGCGGCGGCGAGGGAGGGGAGGTGAGGGAGGGGAGGCGAGGGAGGGGAGGCGAGGGGGGGGAGGGGAGGGGAGGGGAGATGAGGGAGGGGAGGCGAGGGAGGGGAGGCGAGGGGGGTGCGGGGAGGGGAGGGGAGGTGAGGGAGGGAGGGGAGGTGAGGGAGGGAGGGGAGGTGAGGTGAGGGAGGGGAGGCGATGGAGGGAGGAGAGGGAGGGGAGGTGAGGGAGGGAGGGGAGGGGAGGGAGGGGAGGCGAGGGAGGGGAGGTGAGGGAGGGGAGGCGAGGGAGGGAACTCCTGGGGGGGCGAGGGAGGGGAGGGGGGGCGAGGGAGGGGAGGCGAGGGAGGGAGGGAGGGGAGGCGAGGGGGGGCGAGGGAGGGAGGGGAGGTGAGGGAGGGGAGGTGAGGGAGGGGAGGTGAGGGAGGGGAGGTGAGGGAGGGGAGGCGAGGGGGGGGAGGGGAGGGGAGGGGAGGTGAGGGAGGGGAGGGGAGGTGAGGGAGGGGAGGCGAGGGGGGGGAGGGGAGGGAGGGGAGGGGAGGTGAGGGAGGGAGGGGAGGCACGGTGAGGGAGGGGAGGGGGGGGAGGGGAGGGAGGGGAGGGAGGGGAGGTGAGGGAGGGGAGCGAGGGAGGGGAGCGAGGGAGGGGAGGTGAGGGAGGGGAGGGGGGGGAGGGGAGGTGAGGGAGGGGAGGGAAGGGAGCGAGGGAGGGGAGGTGAGGGAGGGCAGGCGAGGGAGGGGAGGTGAGGGAGGGGAGGGGGGGGAGGGGAGGTGAGGGAGGGGAGGCGATGGAGCGAGGGAGGGGAGGCGAGGGAGGGCAGGCGAGGGAGGGGAGGCGAGGGGAGGGGAGGCGAGGGAGGGAGGGGAGGGAGGTGAGGGATCTCCTGCGGCGCCCGGGGGGGAGTGTGAGTGTGTTATCAGAGAGTGACGGCCGGGGGGGCTGGAGACCTGGACTGCTGCTTATCAGGAACCTGACTGTTAGGCCGCTGGCTGGTGTGTGTGTGTGTGTGTGTGTGTGTGTGTGTGTGTGTGAGTGTGTGTGTGTGTGTGTGTGTGTGTGTGTGTGTGTGTGTGTGTGTGTGTGTGTGTGTGTGTGTGTGAGAGTGTGTCAGAGAGTATGTGAGTGTGTGTGTGTGAGAGAGAGTGTGTGTGTGTGTGTGAGAGAGAGTGTGTCAGAGAGTGTGTGTGTGTGTGTGTGTGTGAGTGTGTGTGTGTGTGTGTGTGTGAGAGAGTGTGTGTGTGAGAGAGAGTATGTGAGTGTGTGTGAGAGTGTGTGTGTGTGTGTGTGTGTGTGTGTGTGTGTGTGTGAGTGTGTGTACCTCTAACCTCTGACTTAGCCACAGAGACATATCATATCAGGAGGGATGGAGGAAGGAGAGATTAGCCCTCCTGCCTTGTAACGACTTCTTCTCCTCCGCGCCTGACGCCGTAAAGATAAAGCCAGTAGGCCGACAGGGTTAACCTCAGGTACGGGTGTGTGTGTTCAAGTACAACAACAAATAGTATTATAATACTATAATGGCATCCACCACGCAAAAAAAGAAAAAGACTTGAGGTTAATTGAGTTGAACCACTTCAGATTGAAGTCATTTCAAAAGATGAAAAGGTAAGGTTATGCACACTGACACACACACACTCACACACACACTCGCGTGTGCACACTCGCACACACTCTCGCACACACACACACACACACACACACACACTCGCACACACGCACACGCGCACACTCTCGCACACACACACACACACACTCACTCACTCACTCACTCACTCACACACACACACACAAGCACCGACTCTCAGCTCATCAGCGCAATGACAATTGATTGGGCAATCCATCTTAATCAACTACCCCATCAGGGACAATATATCCCCCTCTCCATCCCTCTCTCCCTCCGCTGGGGCTGGATGGAGTGATTGAGGGGTGTAAAGAGAAGGATGCTTTACCCTCCAGCCCCCCCCGTCCCCACCCCTCCACCCCCCCGTACCCTCCCTGAGACAGCTCTTAAGTGCTGGTGGGTTTTTATGTTTGTTGTGTTTTATAGGAGAGTGCAGGAGCCAGGAGCAGTAAAACTCTGGTGGGGGAGGTAGGGTATGGGAGGAGGTGGGGGGAGAGGTGGAGTAGGGGAGGGAGGGGAGGTGGGGGAGGGTTACTGTAAATCCAATCTTTATTGAGAACGACACAAACGACACAAACAGCCCGCCCCTATCGCCCTCTCTGCGGATCGATCAGCACAGTGTGTGTGTGAGTGTGTGTGTGTGTGTGTGTGTGTGTGTGTGCTTCCAGTACCATTACCCGCACCGCCCCCTCTCTTGACTCTGTTGCCCTCCGCCCCCCCCACCCACCCCCGCTTCACATAATTGTCCTCTGTTGGTTTCAATTGAATGTTTAAGTGTTAGCAATCCTGGATGTTGCTTTGAGGATCCTCAGCACCAAATGAGGAATGAAAACCTCGGAAAACAATTAGCGTATAGCATCCATCTTCTCTCATCTTGACAATGTTAATTTCCCAGCCAGGGTGTACACAGTACACACACCTCTCCCTTTCTAACATGAGTGAAAAAAAACTCACTAAAAAGCCCTTCACAGTTTGACGCTACCTTTCTCTGTTCTGTACCCCCGGCCCCCCTTAAACAGTGCCGTACCTGCTAGTTGTCATAGCAACAGTGTGACATATACTTTCCCCCCCCCCCGGCTGTCTGTTATTCCTTATCCACTCGATCAGTCAGTCAACCAGCCACCAGCCAGTCAGACAGCCAGACAGAGAGACAGCCAGACAGAGAGACAGACAGACAGAGAGACAGGCAGACAGAGAGACATGCAGACAGAGAGACAGACAGACAGAGAGACAGGCAGACAGAGAGACAGCTAGACAGAGAGACAGCCAGACAGAGAGACAGCTAGACAGAGAGACAGACAGACAGACAGAGAGACAGCCAGACAACCAGTCAGACAACCAGTTAGTAAGACAGCCAGTGAGGCAGCCGGCCAGTATGCCAACCAGCCAGACAGACAGCCAGCCAGTTAGTCAGCCAATCAGTCAGTCAGCCAGTCAACCAGTCAGCCAGCTAGACAACCAGCCAGTCAGTCAGCCAGACAACCAAACAGCCAGTGAGCCAGCCAACCAGTGAGTCCGACAACCAAACAGTCAGCCAACCAGTCAACCAACCAGACTGTCAGCCAGCCAGCCAACCAGTCAGACAACCAACTAGCCAGTCCAGTCAGACAACAAGTCAGCCAGACAACCAGTCAGACAACCAGACAACCAGTCAGACAACAAGTCAGCCAGACAACCATTCAGTCAGTTAGACAACCAGTCAGTCAGTCAACCAGACAGCCAGTCCAGTCCGACAACCAGTTAGTCAGACAACCAGTCAGTCCAGCCAGACAACCAGTCAGTCAGCCAGTCAGTCAACCAGCCAGTCAGTCAGTGAATCTACCCCTCCCTGTCAGTCACTGTGGCCTGTCTCTCCAGCTCCACAGGTGTTTACAACAACAGTTTAATTCTCGTTATTCTTCGCCACTTTGCATAGTGGGACTCTATAAAAGCTCTTGTAAAAACAGACCCAACATGGCTCTAGTCCCGACGCCTGTGGAGGTACTAAGCACCTGAGCTATCCACCCAGCAGCGCTGTGTTTTATAACAGCCGACGACACTAAATAAGGAATGATTTCCTATGCAAAGCTCATCATTAAGCATCATTAATAATGCGGTACGGTTGAACCGCCCACTGGAGCTTTCATTCTGGAACGAAAAGGCAGTAGAATTGTATTCACTTGCCATCACTGCCATCTAGTGGAGGAGTGGGGTAAGACTAGGCCTCCACGTAAACAACAACACACTGCCTGACTGTCCCCTTCCAGAAAAACATGTACAAAATGAAATCTAAGATGGCTGTTGAAGAAATACAAAAAAACAAAACAAGACCATGCCCAATCCTTTGCTTCTTTCTGAACCCTGATCCTTATCTTGATCATATTTCAAAAGCGTCATAGCTGCCCGCTCCTTACCTGGAGTTTTTAACATGTAAAGCCTTGTAGGAGTATCGAACATTTTAAAAAAGCCTCAATATATCGGAAATGTTTTTGTGTAAAAAAAACATATCAATTCATAACACTAAGCAACTAATATAATGTAGCTTGTATGAGAATAAAACGAACTATTACCTTCAAAATCACACAGCATAGTAAATACAATAACATGGTAATAATTCATACTGTAGTTTAAATAATATAAAGCATAGGGATCATATTGAGAGCCAACCAGCCAATCCCATGCTGTAATCTGAGAAGATCACAGGTTAAGAGAACGTGAAGGTTAAAGGTCAAAGACACAGGAGAGTGCAGGGGGCCTCATACAGGACAGTTACACAAGACACTAACTACTGTTTCTGTTTAAGCAGAGAGAGAAAGCTGCTTTTGCAGTGTTCCTTTTAAATGGAGGGATTAAATATGTCAGTGGAATCAGGTCAGTTGTAATACTGTGTAATGAAATCTACTTGACGATCTGTGTTAGGGGGTGTTCTCACTAGAACATTTGCTTCACTTGAAACGGAGTTTAGGATAAAGTTCGCTTTGCTCTGCGTCGTTTGGAGCTGTGAGAACGCGCAATCGAAGTCGCTCCCGCAGCAAAGAACCCTCGGATGCTCCGCTTGAAAAGGGTGGTTTCGCTTCGGTTAGAAACGACGCATCCATTACTTCGCTTCGCTTCGCTTTTGGTGAGAACGCTGCTCGAGGCTGTCCATAGGAAAACAACAGCGCACGCGTGTTGATCTGGATAAGAGCGGGACGAACGGGCAATTCTAAAACTTTCAGACCAATCAACTACCACGTCTGTTGCTTCGATTGCGTATGTTACTTCGTTTACATGAAGGGCTGTGAGAACGCAAATCAGAGAAATTATTTATGCAACAATGTTGCGAAGTCATCCACTTGCTCTGGGTCTCGATTCAGACTTTCATGTGAGAACATGACCTTAGGCACCAAAACAGGCATGTCAGGCTTTAGATCCAGGGATCTTCATCAGTGGTCAAGCAGGAGGTCGGCCAGCGGGGTACATGTTGCACCACTGGTCTAGAAACCCTGGTCTAGTTTTTTTCACTTTTTAAAATGAGAATAAAACATATAAATGCGTATACATGCTTCATGAGCTCAGTCCAACTGTCTCACCCCCATCATCAAGACTAAAAACCCATCTTTTTAATATGATATTAAATAACTAAATTATTAAGTGATGATTATATAATGATTAAAGCACTTTGAGCTGCAACGTTTGCAGGAAAAGTGCTATACAAATAAAGGTTATTATTATTATTATTATTATTATTATTATTATTATTATTATTATATCAGAACCCAAAATATGAGCTTGTTTTACTCCATTGTTTGTAAACAATTCAATTGTAAACAAACACTGTATGGCTTCAAAACACGATGAAAACTCTGGTCTCATGGATTGTTAGTCCTTGTCCCTCTACTTTTATTAATCAAAAAAGTGGCAAGGAGGCCTCTCTGTTGTTGTTGTTGTTGTTTGAAATGACAGACTACACCTTTAACTCCCATGTTAGGCGACCCCATATTCTAGGGGGCTTCTTGGGCGGGTGCATTCGTTGGTTTTCCACTACTCTGTGTTTGTGTTTGAGGGCGAGGCATCTCCTTCCTTGTCCCTTTCCAGTCGTTGTGAAAAGTGAAGGAGCGGTAATTATTAAACACACCTCCTCCGTGTTTTCGTTCAAATTCACAACCAACTGTCATATTCTAGATGATTCTGAGGATCGGGTCACCTGCATTCACGATCCCGTCGATCTCCAGCGTGGTGATGTCGCCGCTGAACAGGGAGATCTTCTGGTCGAGCCTTTCGTTCCTCTTGAAGTGCGGCTCACCCGAGCTACCTGCCACACAGAAACATGATAACATGCATAACATATTTGATACCATTCCTCATTCCATCGCATTTCTACCTCCACCAGCCTCCATGGCCTCTTACCTGGGGTGGGGGTCCACACAGGAACGTCCTCCAGGGCCAGGTAGTTAGTCCTGTAGTGCTTCCGCCTCTCCTCCACACTCATGGCCAGCTGGGCCCCTAGGGTAGAGGAGACAAACACACTGATCAGTCCACTAATCAATCCAATTATTGTGTATAGGCCTTATCCACTCCATCAGTCAGTCAACCAGCCACCAGCCAGTCAGACAACCAGACAGAGACAGTCAGACAGAGAGACAGTCAGACAGAGAGACAGCCAGACAACCAGTCAGCAAGTCAGACAACCAGTTAGTAAGACAACCAAACAACCAGTGAGGCAGCCAGCCAGTATATTGGCTGTATATTTAGGATCCCCATTAGCTGTTGATCATGCAGCACCTACTACTATTGCTGGGGACATAGCTACCATCCTCACAGGTATATGGTATGGCTATGGGGGAAAAGCTGAAATATTTCTTGAATACACGCACTTGCATATTCATGCACATATGGATGGACAGACAATGCATGCACTGCATAGTGTAGTTGGTTTCACACTGAGACAGCTATGGTGCTTTCTAGTTCAATCTAGGCACAAACGCTTTTACGCATAGGCTAATGCTTGCATCCTGTTGAACACCTGTTGGAGAGAGAGAGGGAGGGGAGTTTATCAAGTACTCTTGCGGGACGCTATACAGGTGCAACTCAAAAAATTAGAATATCATGCAAAAGTTCATTTATTTCAGTAATTCAACTTAAAGGGTTAAACTTAGATATTATATAGACTCATTACATGCAAAGCTAGATATTTAAAGCCTTTATTTGTTATAAATTTGATGATTATGGCTTACAGCTTATGAAAACCCCAAATTAAATATCTCAGAAATGTTTAATATTACATGAAATCAATAAGAAAAGGATTTTAAATACAGAAATGTCAGCCCTCTGAAAAGTATAATCATGCATATGTACAATGCAATGAGTCTATATAATATTTAAGTTTAACCCTTTAAGTTGAATTACTGAAATGAATGGACTTTTGCACGATATTCAAAAAAATTTAGTTGCACCTGTATAGGCTATGGAAACCCCAGACCCATGCTTTATAATGCTTATGTTTCAAATGAACCCAGACAGACTCACCCTTCACCTTCCTCCAGTCTCCCTTGGTGAGGTCGATCTTGAGGGGCTCCTCGCACCCAGCGGCCATGCTGACCCGGGCACCCGTGCGCAGAGACGCGACACCGGCGGTCACTCCAAGCGCGCAGAGGGCAAGTCGCCGGTACACCGATGATCGCTTCTGTCCCCGCGGGGGGAATGCACCACCACCACCGTCACTCTGCCCCTTGAACGACCTCGGGACTGCTGTGGTTGTCGAGAACTTCTCAACACGGTTTGCAATTGCAATGTGAATATCCCCCCTGGCCTTAGGGCACTTTATAGGGCTGGCTTCAGCCAAACTCTTTCCAAGTGACAGGCAACTTGCGGCGCCGAAAATGTTCCTAACTTTGACGCGCACACCGGTGGTATGGAAGTTGCAGGAAAGTGCACCGATGACTCTGATGCGCAGAGAAGAGAGAGTTGACATGTGAAATGCCATCATCGTGCTGTGACACGAGTCAGGCGACAGGCTCCGATGTCAGAGTTAGATGAGTCAGTGTATTATTTTCAGTTTCGTTTTTGATGTAAAACACCTGATCCGGTTGGAATACTACGGAGGAACAATTCTATGGCATGTGCCCATTTTGTTGTAAACAAATGACGTTTGTTGGATTGTACCAAAAGTGAAGGGGGACTTTATTTTATATGGCAGAAGCCAGGGGCTTGGTGGAGGTTTGACAGTTAATACATGTAAGTTCGTTGGACATGCAACATTTATTTCTGAGTAGGAACATGAATGATTCATATCTTCAGGGCCTCTGGGTCCACGCCCCTCCTGACCACCCCCCCCCCCCCCCCCTTGGAGTGCTGCATAAAAAATTAGGGAGCATCGCCACCTACCGGCCAATAGCAGAAGTATTGCTCCTTTTTACAACGTTATTGTAACTTTAACCCCTTTCACACATAAAAGCTTTCTCTCTCTGTCTCCCTCTGTCTGTCTGTCTCTCTCTCTCTCTCTGTCTGTCTCTCTCTCTGTCTGTCTGTCTCTCTCTGTCTGTCTCTCTCTGTGTGTGTCTCTCTCTCTCTCTGTGTCTCTCTCTCTCTGTCTCCCTCTGTCTCTCTCTCTCTCTCTCTCTGTCTCTGTCTCTCTCTCTCTCTCTCTCTGTCTCTCTCTGTGTGTGTGTCTCTCTCTCTCTCTCTTTCTCTCTCTCTCTGTTCTCTCTGTGTGTGTGTGTGTGTGTGTGTGTGTGTGTGTGTGTCTCTCTCTCTCTCTCTCTCTCTCTCTCTCTCTCTCTCTCTCTCTCTCTCTCTCTCTCTCTCTCTCTCTCTCTCTCTCTCTCTCTCTCTCTCTCTCTCTCTCTCTCTCAGGTTGGGTTGTGGTTAATGCATGCATATGTTGCTTAAAAAAGGGTGTTCCTCATGTATCTGTTTCCGGTTAGCGGATTCCATGGAATTGACTTGGTATGGGGCTTGTGTGAACAAGATTTACAGGGAAATTACAGGGAAATTAGCTTCAATAGACCAAAGACCATGGCATGGCAAAAAGTATTTCTATAATATCAGTGAGATCTAATTCCTCTTTAGAATAAATGTTCTAACTCGTGGGGGCGGGGGTTTCCCAGACACAGATTAAACCTAATCCTAGACTAAAACCGCAACTAACAACAACAACAAAAGTTTCCAGAATGAAAGTTAGAGCCTATACACAACTAAGTAAAGGTTTAAATTAGACCTTGACAGAGGTTTGAATTCAGAATAGTGTCGTTAGTCAATGGCAATGTTGGGAAATGACAGATGAACACCACAGCGCATAGCCGTTTTAGGGCTGGTTTCACAGACAAGGATTAAACATAATCCTAGACTAAAAAGCATCTTCAATGTGAGATTCTACATTGAAAGTGTAATTTAGTCCAGGACTAGGCTTAAGCCTTGTCTGTGAAACCGGCCCATTATTTTCTTATTAATTTGTGTTGAACATTGAATACATGCTTCACACAAACTGTTGTCATGACCACCACTACCAGATATCCATTAAATATAGAAATTGCCATCATCAACAACTTTTACACACACACACACACACACACACACACACACACACACACACCCTCCCCCCCCCCACACACACACAATGTGACTGACACATGGCCAACTAAACTCTGAAAGTCACTGTCACTCACATTTCCGCTAACCGGAAACAGACAAATAAGGAACACCCTTTTTTAAGCAACATATGCATGCACAAACCACAACCCAACCTGAGAGAGAGAGAGAGAGAGAGAGAGAGAGAGAGAGAGAGAGAGAGAGAGAGACACAGAGAGAGACAGAAACAGAGAGAGAGACACAGAGAGAGACAGAGAGAGAGAGAGAGAGAGAGAGACAGAGACACAGAGAGAGAGACAGAGAGAGAGAGAGAGAGAGAGAGAGAAGGGAAGTGCTACTGGTGTATTTCACTGAACAACACAGGGAGGATCAGAGGGTCTTTGTTGAAAGCTGCTGTTGAGTCCCCAGCATTTTGGACGGTGGAGAGGGTAAGTGTGTGTGTGTGTGTGTGTGTGTGTGTGTGTGTGTGTGTGTGTGTGTGTGTGTGTGTGAGAGAGAGAGAGAGAGAGAGAGAGAGAGAGAGAGAGAGAGAGAGATAGAGCTGTCAGAATCGGTAGCATTTTGGATTGTGGAGAGGGTAAGTTGTGTGTGTGTGTGTGTGTGTGTGTGTGTGTGTGTGTGCGTGTGTGAGAGAGAGAGAGAGAGAGAGAGAGAGAGAGAGAGAGAGAGAGAGAGAGAGAGAGAGAGAGAGATAGAGCTGTCAGAATCGGTAGCATTTTGGATTGTGGAGAGGGTAAGTTGTGTATGTGTGTGTGTGTGTGTGTGTGTGTTACAGAGAGACAGACTGGGCAGGGGTCTGTGTGAGAGAGGGGTGAGAACAAAGGGAGGGATGAAGGACATGTTCTCGTGTCAGCTTTACTGAGAGAGGTCAGCTTTACTGAGAGAGGAATAAGACAGGCCTAAATACTTTAGAACTGACATGATAACTTGTAGTTATGATAACTTGTATGTATTTGAAATGTATAGACAGAATTCAACCGCACAAACATCATGTTATTGTACTTTGTACTACTGTACACTACTACACACAAACAAGGGTGTGCACACACACAGACAGACACACACACACACACACACAGACAGACAGACACACACACACACGCACACACATACAGTGAGGGTTGGATGGGTAGGGCCTGAAAGCGGAAGTGTGTCCAGAGTGATTGCTGAAATTAGGAACGAGAAGTGCCTGTCAAAGTGAACAATCCAGTCATCTCGGGTGTGTGTGTGTGTGTGTGTGTGTGTGTGAGTGTCTTATCATATGACACAGTATCATGGACTTATTTTCTGTTCTCCCTGTTAATAATGCGAATAACAGATCTTCTCCTCTCTTCCTCGCCCTCTCTCTCTCTCTCTACCTCCTTCCCCAACCCCCTCCCCTCTGTCTCTCTCTCTCTGTCTCTGTCTCTCTCTCTCTCTCTGTCTCTCTCTCTCTCTCTATCTCTTTCCCCAACCCCCCCTCTCTCTCTCTCTACCTCCTTCCCCAACCCCCCCTCTATCTCTCTTTCTCTCTCTCTCTCTATCTCTCTCTACCTCCTTCCCCAAACCCCCCCCCTTCTCTCTCTCTACCTCTCCCCCCCCCCCCTCTCAGTATGGCGTCATGGGACCTGTCAGTCTCAGTGGAGGAGATGGGTGATGACCCACCCTTGTCCATCAGTGTGACCTCTGACCTCCATGTAGGTGGGGTCATTCTCAAAGTGGTGGAGAAGTCAGGTGAGTCACACACACACACACACACACACACACACACACACACACACACACACACCCTGTTGTCTCCCCATCCCACACTGACTCACACACACGTCATCTATATCCATCACATAGACCACATTGTAGTACGGGGGTTGACACATTGCGGCGGACATTTTGTGTCACACAACCACAACCCGGTTTCCTGTCTTTTGCAGAAGTGAAGCGCGACTGGTCGGACCACGCTCTGTGGTGGGTCCAGAAGCAGCAGTGGCTCCTGCGCACCGCCTGGAGTCTGGAGAAGTGCGGTATCCATGCCGACCAGCGGCTGGTCTTCATGGCCCAACACAAGCCCCTGCTCCTGGGCCTGCCCAACGGGGTGACCCTGCGCCTCAAGGCCTGCTTCTCCGGCCCCGCCTTCCGCACCGTGCTGGGCGTCTGCAAGATGCTGAGTGAGTTTGTATTCCTTTTTTGTTGTTGTTGTTGTTGTTATTTTGTGGGGCAGTCCCCCACTCATATCTTTCTTTTTATTGCGATAAGACAGTAGAGATTTGACAGGAAGGATGGGTGAGAGAGAGAGAGAGAGAGAGAGAGAAGGGATGACATGCAGGATATGTACGAGGCTCCGGGAATCGAACCGGCAACCCTGTGGTTACATGGGTGACACTTTGGTGCGTTACGCCACCAAGCGCCCCTGAGTTTGTATTCCTACTCATTCATTCAATCACCACAAGCTGCAGGAACGTGTTAGATGGGGTGGGTTTAATTGAATTGAATTGAATTGAATTGAATTGAATTGAATTGAATTGAATTGAATTGAATTGAATTGAATTGAATTGAATTGAATTGAATTGAATTGAATTGAATTGAATTGAATTGAATTGAATTGAATTGAATTGAATTGAATTGAATTGAATCGAATCGAATCGAATCCCCGGCCCATGCCTTGCTGACTGAGATACACTCTCCTTACTTTCCTGTTTATTTATTTGTTTGTTTATTTATTGGAAGGATCCCCATTAGCTATACCCATAGGCATGAGCTACTTTTAGTGGGATCCACATTTAAAACATACATTACAAATAACATTTAACATATAAAACATACTTAAATTACAAATATCAAACTTTAAAATATATCATCATACATCATACAATGTTACAATACATCATAACATTTTCTTTCTTTACATTGTCTTTCACTATCTGTCTATGCAATAAACATTACGAAAAAGATCCTTTTAAAAACAAACAAACAAACAAAAAAGGCTACCGGTACATAGCCTGTTGGGACAGGAGAGAATTATATACCGTAGATTAGAAGGAATGTTCAACACCGGAGGGAAAACAACTGTGTTTTCCTCCAGTCTCTCTCCGTTGTCATCCCTCTCTCTCTCTCTCTCTCTCTCTCTTCCCTCAGTCATCCCTCTCTCTCTCTCTCTCTTCCCACAGACATCCGTCGGCCCGAGGAGCTATCCCTGCTGCGTCCCGTAGAGGAGAAGAAGAAGAAGAAAGAGAAGGATTCGTCCGAGGAGGTGTACGACCTCACAGAGGTGCCCCTCACCTCAGGTACATGTAGCTAGCACCGTGTAGGTGTCAACTAAACACACACGCTCGCTGGATGTTTTGAAAGAGAGAGAGAGTGACAGATGGAGGGAAAGAGAGAGAGAGTGAGAGTGAGAGTGAGAGTGAGAGTGAGAGATGGAGGGAGAGAGAGAGAGAGAGTGAGAGTGAAAGATGGAGAGAGAGAGGGTGAGACAGAGAGAGAGCGAGAGATGGAGGGAGGGACAGAGACAGAGAGAGAGAGTGAGAGATGGAGTCGAGAGAGAGAGAGAGAGAGAGAGAGAGAGAGTGAGAGATGGAGGGGGAGAGAGAGAGAGAGAGTGAGAGATGGAGGGAGAGAGAGAGAGTGAGAGTGAGAGTGAGAGATGGAGAGAGAGAGAGAGAGAGAGTGAGAGTGAGAGATGGAGGGAGAGAGAGAGAGAGAGTGAGAGATGGAGGGGGAGAGAGAGAGAGAGTGAGAGAGAGAGAGAGAGTCGTTGCTCCACCGGTGTTTCAGAGACACCGTGTGACCCCCCACCCCGCCCCCCTCTCTCTCCTGCCTTCCTGCCCCTCCAGAGTCACGCCCGTGTCTGTACAACGGGATGCCGGCCCATTTCGCCGACTCGCCCCAGACAGAGGCGGTGTACAGGATGCTGTCTGTGGCCCAGCCCGCCCCGGCCCCCGAGGCCATCGCACGGCAGTACCGACCCGCCAGCGTGGTGGACAAGGCCCACATCCACAGCAGGTGACACCACACGCAACACCCACACCCACACACCCACACCACACCCACACAGACCAACACCACACCCACACACCAACACAGACCAACACCACACCCACACCCAACACCCACACAGACCAACACCACACCAACACAGACCAACACCACACCCACACCACACCCACACCCACACCCACACAGACCACCACCACACCACACCACACCCACACCACACCACATCCACACTACACCACACACCAATACCCACACCCACACAGACCAACACCACACCCACACAGACCAACACCACACCCACACAGACCAACACCACATCCACACCACATCCACACAGACCAACACCACACCACACCAACACAGACCAACACCACACCCACACCAACACAGACCAACACCACACCACACCCACACAGACCAACACCACACCCACACCAACACAGACCAACACCACACCACACCAACACAGACCAACACCACACCCACACCAACACAGACCAACACCACACCACACCAACACAGACCAACACCACACCCACACCAACACAGACCAACACCACACCCACACCAACACAGACCAACACCACACCCACACCAACACAGACCAACACCACACCCACACCAACACAGACCAACACCACACCACACCCACACAAACCAACACCACACCCACACCCACACAGACCAACACCACACCACACCCACACAGACCAACACCACACCCACACCCACACCACACCCAACACACCACACCCACACCCACACCCACATCCACACTACACCACACCCACACCCACACAGACCAACACCACACCCAACACCACACCTAACACCCACACCACACCAACACCACACCCAACACACACCACACCTAACACAACACCACCACCACACCCACACCCACACCCACACAGACCAACACCACACCAACACAGACCAACACCACACCACACCCACACCCAACACCACACCCACACCACATCCACACTACACCACACTACACCACACACCAACACCACACCCACACCACATCCACACTACACCACACTACACCAACACAGACCAACACCACACCACACCCAACACACACCCACACCACACCCACACCCACACCCACACCCACACCACAAGGCATTAAAGGCAATATTTAAAAGATGGGTTTTTAGTCTTGACTTGAACATATTTGCTGAGGTTGCATCCCTAATGTAAACTGGCAGTGCATTCCACAATTAGGGTGCATAAAATGAGAATGCAGCCTCTTTCTTTTGTACATGTGGTACACAGAGAAAACCAGCGTCAGAACACCTGAGAGCTCTATTGGGCTGATATATGCTAGCAAAAGCTCTTTCAGATATTCTGGTGCTGTGCCAGTGAGAGCTTCATAAACAAGCAGAAGGATCTTGAAATCTGTTATGAACTTAACAGGAAGCCAGTGTAGAGTTTCTGTAGGGGCGGGGGGCGGGGGGTGCTAGCCTAACGCCTAACGCTAGCGGAGTTTTGTTTGACAGACAGACGCTTCGTCAAATTTCATTGACATGGCCTGCGGGAAGTCGACGGCTAAAGTGTGGCCCCCACTTAGCCTGTTTATGCCTTTGTCCGGCCCTGCAGGAAGTGCACAGGCACATGGAGGGCTAAAATAAAGGCAGTATTACTCAACACAACCAGACATTCATTAACAATGTGCCACTCAGGCTCAGGACCATCAGTCCCACGCTGCTCATTGTTAATAGCATGCTACCTCCCTGTGAGGCGCCATCAATCTGCCACATGAGTTATGTAAGCTATGGTTATACACGCTAAGCATGCTAAGCTATTGTTATACACGCTACAAAGATATGAGTTAGGTAAGCTATGGTTATACATGCTACAAAGCTATGAGTTAGTTAAGCTATTGTTATACATGCTACATAGCTATGAGTCAAGGACCCCAATTGAAATAAGCCAGTGGCTTTCTTGGGTTTTTATCCTGTTAGTTGACCTTGTATGTAATATGTACTTTCATGTACCTACTTCTGCAAATCTTCTAATAAAGTTTTCAATCAATCAATCAATGAGTTAGGTAAGCTATTGTTATACACGCTACAAAGAACATTCACCATTTCTTGGTGTCATAGCCGTTTTTACTTTGGACTTTTGTTTTGGGTGATTGGTGTTTTAATGCTTTTGAGTTATTTATATTCTCCATCTCTCTCTCTCTCCCTCCCTCTCTCTCTCTCTCTCTCTGTCTCTCTCAGGTGGCTGGACTCTTCTAAGTCTCTCTTGCAGCAGGGAGTTAATGAAAATGACAAGCTCTCGCTGCGCTTCAAATATTACACCTTCCACGACCTGGAGCCCAAGGTGTGTGTGTGTGTGTGTGTGGGTGGTGTGTGTCTGTGCGTGTGTGTATGTGTGTCGGTGTATGTGTGTGCGGATGGTGTGTGTGTGTGTGTGTCGGTGTATGTGTGTGTGTGTGGGGGTGGTGTGTGGGTGGGTGTATATCTGTGTGTGTGTGTGTGTGTGTGTGTGTATGTGTGTCTGTGTATGTGTATGTGTGTGTGTGTGTCTATATGTTTGTGTGTGTGTGTGTGTGTGTGTCTGCCTGTGCATGCGTGTGTGTATGTGTGTCGGTGGGTATTATGTGCCTGCGTGTCTCTGCAACAGAAACGACAGAAACAGAAACACTCACAGCAGCAGATGTGTGAGACAACACCAGGACTCTTCAATCTAGGCATCTGGTTTCTGGTTTCACTGCTTAATCTCTCTGCCCCCCCTCCCACACCCCCACACCCCCCCCCACACCCCCACACCCCCACACCCCCCCCCACACCCCCACACCCCCCCCCACACCCCCACCCCCCTCGCAAGCGAGTCATTTAGCTGACAGATACAGTGCCGTGGTCTAGCAAGGATCTTTGTCAGTATAAGGGGCGATTTAAAGCTGAACAGGATAGGCTACAGTGTCCCACGACAGTTAGGCTACAGAGACAGAGACAGTTAGGCTACAGTGTCCCACGACAGTTAGGCTACAGAGACAGACGACAGTTAGGCTACAGAGACAGTTTGGCTACAGAGACAGACGACAGTTTGGCTACAGAGACAGAGACAGTTAGGCTACAGAGACAGTTAGGCTACAGAGACAGAGACAGTTAGGCTACAGAGACAGTTAGGCTACAGAGACAGTTAGAATACAGAGACAGAGACAGTTAGGCTACAGAGACAGTTAGGCTACAGAGACAGTTAGGCTACAGAGACAGTTAGGCTACAGAGACAGTTAGGCTACAGAGACAGACGACAGTTAGGCTACAGAGACAGATGACAGTTAGGCTACAGAGACAGTTAGGCTACAGAGACAGACGACAGTTAGGCTACAGATCCAGTTGACAGATGACAGTTAGGCTACAGAGACAGAGACAGTTAGGCTACAGAGACAGACGACAGTTAGGCTACAGAGACAGAGACAGTTAGGCTACAGAGACAGTTAGGCTACAGAGACAGACGACAGTTAGGCTACAGAGACAGTTAGGCTACAGAGACAGACGACAGTTAGGCTACAGAGACAGTTAGGCTACAGAGACAGTTAGGCTACAGAGACAGACGACAGTTAGGCTACAGAGACAGAGACAGTTAGGCTACAGAGACAGTTATGCTACAGAGACAGAGACAGTTAGGCTACAGAGACAGACGGCAGTTAGGCTACAGAGACAGTTATGCTACAGAGACAGAGACAGTTAGGCTACAGAGACAGTTAGGCTACAGAGACAGAGACAGTTAGGCTACAGAGACAGAGACAGTTAGGCTACAGAGACAGTTATGCTACAGAGACAGAGACAGTTAGGCTACAGAGACAGACGGCAGTTAGGCTACAGAGACAGTTATGCTACAGAGACAGAGACAGTTAGGCTACAGAGACAGTTATGCTACAGAGACAGACGACAGTTAAGCTACAGAGACAGACGACAGTTAAGCTACAGAGACAGTTAGGCTACAGAGACAGTTAGGCTACAGAGACAGTTAGGCTACAGAGACAGAGACAGTTAGGCTACAGAGACAGTTAGGCTACAGAGACAGTTAGGCTACAGAGACAGAGACAGTTAAGGGCTCTGCACACAGCGTGCGATTTCTGTTGCGCGTCAACGTTCCATTTTGAAGTTTGAATGGAAGTCTATGAGAACATCGCATTTACCCACACACGGCCCCGATTTTAATCGCACGGCGAACATTCGATTCCATTCATTTGACAGTGCGACAAAACTCGCACGCCGTGTGCTTTGTCCCATTCAAAATGAATGGAATCGAATGTTCGCCGTGCGATTAAAATCGGGGCTGTGTGTGGGTAAATGCGATGTTCTCATAGACTTCCATTCAAACTTCAAAATGGAACGTTGACGCGCAACAGAAATCGCACGCTGTGTGCAGAGCCCTTTAGGCTACAGAGACAGTTAGGCTACAGAGACAGTTAGGCTACAGAGACAGTTAGGCTACAGAGACAGAGACAGTTAGGCTACAGAGACAGAGACAGTTAGGCTACAGAGACAGATGACAGTTTGGCTACAGAGACAGACGACAGTTAGGCTACAGAGACAGAGACAGTTAGGCTACAGAGACAGTTAGGCTACAGAGACAGTTTGGCTACAGAGACAGACGACAGTTAGGCTACAGAGACAGTTAGGCTACAGAGACAGTTTGGCTACAGAGACAGACGACAGTTAGGCTACAGAGACAGAGACAGTTAGGCTACAGAGACAGACGACAGTTAGGCTACAGAGACAGAGACAGTTAGGCTACAGAGACAGAGACAGTTAGGCTACAGAGACAGAGACAGTTAGGCTACAGAGACAGTTAGGCTACAGAGACAGACGACAGTTAGGCTACAGAGACAGTTAGGCTACAGAGACAGACGACAGTTAGGCTACAGAGACAGTTAGGCTACAGAGACAGAGACAGTTAGGCTACAGAGACAGAGACAGTTAGGCTACAGAGACAGACGACAGTTAGGCTACAGAGACAGAGACAGTTAGGCTACAGAGACAGTTAGGCTACAGAGACAGAGACAGTTAGGCTACAGAGACAGAGACAGTTAGGCTACAGAGACAGTTAGGCTACAGAGACAGTTTGGCTACAGAGACAGTTAGGCTACAGAGACAGACGACAGTTAGGCTACAGAGACAGTTAGGCTACAGAGACAGAGACAGTTAGGCTACAGAGACAGAGACAGTTAGGCTACAGAGACAGACGACAGTTAGCCTACAGAGACAGTTAGGCTACAGAGACAGAGACAGTTAGGCTACAGAGACAGAGACAGTTAGGCTACAGAGACAGTTAGGCTACAGAGACAGTTAGGCTACAGAGACAGTTAGGCTACAGAGACAGACGACAGTTAGGCTACAGAGACAGTTAGGCTACAGAGACAGACGACAGTTAGGCTACAGAGACAGTCGACAGTTAGGCTACAGAGACAGAGACAGTTAGGCTACAGAGACAGAGACAGTTAGGCTACAGAGACAGTTAGGCTACAGAGACAGAGACAGTTAGGCTACAGAGACAGAGACAGTTAGGCTACAGAGACAGACGACAGTTAGGCTACAGAGACAGACGACAGTTAGGCTACAGAGACAGACGACAGTTAGGCGACAGAGACAGTTAGGCTACAGAGACAGTTAGGCTACAGAGACAGTTAGGCTACAGAGACAGACGACAGTTAGGCTACAGAGACAGTTAGGCTACAGAGACAGTTAGGCTACAGAGACAGACGACAGTTAGGCGACAGAGACAGACGACAGTTAGGCGACAGAGACAGTTAGGCTACAGAGACAGACGACAGTTAGGCTACAAATCCAGTTGGTTAAAATACTGTGATCTGACGCTGCCGAAAGATGGATAGCGTTTACTAAGCGTTAAGACAGAGGTTGTACATTGTTTCCCTTTTTTAAAATGTATTTTTATTGTATTTTATCTTTACCTTTTCTTTTTACTGTTTTCCCCCCTGCTTTTATATTCATTCTATGCTTGTATATGTTTTTATATTCACTTTATGTTCTTATTCCTGTTGTAAAGCACTTTGAGCTGCATTTCTTGTATGAAAGGTGCTATATAAATAAAGCTTTACTTACTTACTTACTCCCTCCCCCCCCTCCTCCTCAGTATGACGCGGTGCGTTTGACCCAGCTCTATGAGCAGGCTCGCTGGGCCATTCTGCTGGAGGACATCGACTGCACTGAGGAGGAGATGCTGCTGTTTGGAGCCCTGCAGGTATGAAGTCTGCAGCACAGGTGTTCCTCTGTGCTGCCCTGCAGGTACTGCAGGTGCCCTGTGTTGTACTGGAACAGAAGTGTCATTGTAACGTTTTTTTTTTACTTACTTCATCTAGTATCTAAAGTAGGAATGATTGAGCAACTGTGTTGTTAAATCTACGACTAATCTCTCTCTCTCTCTCTCCCACACACACACGCAATCACACACACACACACACACACACACACACACACACACACACACACACACACACTCACACACACACACACACACTCACACACACACTCACACACACTCTTACACACACACACACACACACACACTCGCACACACACACACTCTTACACACACACTCACACACACACACACACACACAGTACCACATCAACAAGCTGTGCCTGTCTGAGCCCCAGGGCCTGACGTCCAGCCCGGCCATGGAGGATCTGGACTCGGCCCTGCAGTCTCTGGAGGTCAAGCTGGGGGGGGAGGACACCTCCGCAGAGATGCTGGTCAGCCATTTTGGATCTTTCTTTCTGTCTCTCTCTAACACGAGTGAGGTGGAGAGAGAGGGAGCTGGGGAGGAGGAGGGGGGGGGGGAGGGCACTGAGGGGTAGGAGGAAGGGGGAGAGAGGGGACGAAGGGGGAGGAGTGGGGGAGAGAGAGAGAGGAGGGGGGAGAGAGAGAGGGAGAGAGAGAGAGAGGGAGGGGGGAGAAGAGAGAGAGGAGGGGGGGAGAGAGAGGGAGAGAGAGAGAGAGAAAAGAAGAGAGAGAGAGAGAGAGAGGAGAAGAGATAGATAGAGATAGTCAAGATAGACAGTAAAGTAAGGAGAAGAGGGCATGTCAGCAGGGTATGGGCCGGATTCAAACCCATGCAGACATACTATACGCGTGCACTGTAGACCGCGGTGCTAGACCACTGGACCACCTCAGCCATTTTGGATCTGTTGTCGTCACAGAAGCACAGTCAGTGTATGATCTCAGTACTGGTGTTGTGAGGTCATCTGTGTTAATCGATGAACGATGCGGTGTGTGTGTGTGTGTAAGACGTTACGAAAATGTGCAGTACGTTTCAGGAACAGTGTTGTGAGATCTTGCGGTGGTGGTTGTAAAAAGCAGAAGTGTAGATAAGGACACGGTTCTCATACAGTACCTCTCTTTCTCTCTCTCTTCAACACAGGACAACATGACCGCTCCAGAGCTCAACGATTATCTGAAGCTATTGCGGTGAGATCCAAGTACTGTCTGTTGCCTCATTTCTGTAACCCACAAATGTATGTACATTTTTAGAAGGACACACAAATCACACACACACACACACACACACACAACTTACCCTCTCCACAATCCAAAATGCTACTGATTCTGACAGCTCTCTCTCTCTCTCTCTCTCTCTCTCTCTCTCTCTCTCTCTCTCTCTCTCTCTCTCTCTCTCTCTCTCTCTCTCTCTCACACACACACACACACATGAGGCATAGTAAAAGAGTGTGTTACTGTTTCAGGCCTAAGAGGATGACACTAAAGCCGTATAAGCAGTACTGGTTCAAATTCAAGGACTCGTCCATCTCGTACTACAAGAGTAAGGAGGAGAGCCTGGGAGAGCCCATCCAACAGATCAACCTCAGAGGTACACACACACGCATCACATACATACACACAGACACACACACACACTCATACACACACATGCATGCACGCAGCCACGCAGCCACACACGCACACACACACACACACACACACACACAGAGATACAGACACACACACACACTCGCCCACACCCACGCACACACACACACGCACACACACACACACACGTACACACACACACACACACACACACTCATGGCTAGCATTTAGCGCTAACATATCCATACCAGTCTGCATAGCCTTCTCCACACACCCAGTATGTGGTCATGGTAATGGTAACCATGGTGACGTCCCTCCCAGGCTGTGAGGCAGCACCAGATGTGAACGTGGCAGGACAGAAGTTCTGCATCCGCCTGCTCATCCCTGCTCCAGAGGGCATGAACGAGGTCTACCTGCGCTGTGAGAATGTACGTAGCCCACACACACACACACACGCACACTCGCCCTCTCTCTCCATCCCATCATCTCACCCTCTCTCTCCCTCTCTCCCTCTCTCTCTCTGTCTCCATCCCATCATCTCTCCCTCTCTCTCCCTCTCTCTCCCTCCCTCTCTCTCTCTCTCTCTCTCTCTCTCTCTCTCTCCCCCCCCCCACCCCCCCTCCAGGAGAAGCAGTATTCCCAGTGGATGGCAGCGTGCCGGCTGGCCTCTAAGGGTACGAGCCTGGCTGACAGCTCCTTCCAGAGTGAGATCCAGAGCATCAGCTCCTTCCTGGCCATGCAGCAGAGCCGCCCCCACGCCCAGAGCACACACACGGACGACAGCATCAACCCCCACAGCCTGGTCTCCCCACGCTACCACAAGAAGTACAAGACCAAACAGGTACACGCACGCACGCACGCACACACACACACACACACACACACACACACACACACACAGAAACATACACGCACACAAGCACACACACACACAGAAACATACACACACACACACACACACACACACAGAAACATACACGCACACAAGCACACACACACACAGAAACATACACGCACGCACGTACACACACACATGCACACACACACACACAGAAACATACACACACACATACACACACACATACACACACACACATGCACACACACACAGAAACATACACACACACTTGTCCCTTGTTGTTGTTTTTTCTTGTAGCTGCAGTGTCGAAGGAACCGAACCCTAATCTATACTTAGGACTTAAAACTGATCAACTTGATTCTGACACACACACGTGCACACATGCACACACACACACACGCACGCACACACACACACACACACACACACACACAGGGTATGTTTCACTACCTCATAAGCCAGACACACAAACTCACACACACACACACACACGCACACACACACACACACACACACACACACACACACACACAGGGTATGTTTCACTACCTCATAAGCCAGACACACAAACACACACACGCACACACACACAGTGTATGTTTCGCTACCTCATAAGCCAGACCTAACCGCCTGCCCCTGCCCTCTCTGTTCCCGCCCAGTTGAACCCGCGCATCCTGGAGGCCTATCAGAACGTGGCCCAGCTCCCGCTGACCGACGCCCTCCTGCGCTTTCTCCAGATCTGGCAGGCCCTGCCCGACTTCGGCATCTCCTACTGCGTCGTGAGGTATTTCGTGACGTTAGAATTATAAGGTTCTATCTCCATTTTGGTCAAAATTTAGTTTTTTACATAATCTGATCCATTAGGTGTTATTTTTAGGGTTAGGGTAATGTTGACATTTTTGAGTTAGTAATTCATAAAATACAAAGGTTCCATCTCACAAAACATAATGTAATATAAAAACTTTGACAGTCAATATCTCTGAACTACCTTAGACGGAGATAGAACCTTATAATTCTAAGCTCACGATTTGTTATTTATTTTATTTTATTTAACCGTTATGTGCCTTTGAGCAAGGCACTTAGCCCTCAGTTACTCCAGGGGGAATGTCCCTGTAATCTGTAATCTGTAATTGTAAATCACTTTGGATCAGTATTAGCCCAATTAGCAGAGGCTCATTGTTAATGAATGGAATCGGAATCGGATCATTGATTTACAACGAACCAACAGAAGAATATTGCTCATTCCACGAATGCGTGATCCTTACAAGTTGTACCTCGTTGTAAAGGTGACTAATCAGGCTTTCCAACGATATAAAATACAATACCAATTGGTATTACTAAAGGGGAGGAATAACCAACCAAAATAACGTTTCCGAACTTTCTTTGAGGAGTTTATTTATTTTCTACATTCTATATGTATCTATTCTTGTCATTTTTATTTTCTTACTATCCTCCTTTTTCTGTATTGTTTTCATGCTGTATGTAAAGCACTTTGAACTGCCCCTGTTGTATGAGATGTGCTGTACTAATAAACCGTCCGTGTCCCGGCTGGCAGGTTTAAGGGCAGTCGTAAGGACGAGGTGCTGGGCATCGCGCCCAACCGGTTGATCCGTATCGACCTGGGCGTGGGCGACGTGGTCAAGACCTGGCGCTACAACAACATGAGGCAGTGGAATGTCAACTGGGACATCTGCCAGGTGAGCTGTCAATCAATCAATCAATCAATCAATCTTTTTTTTTACTGAACCCATAAACTCTACAGTCATCTCTGTAGGTCAATACAGTGTCTGTAGCAATTCTCCCATGGTCGTTCTCTTCTCTGTGTGTATGTGTGTGTGTGTTTACTGTGTCCCCTAAAACTTATATTGCCCCCCTTGTACTGTTTCTCTGTTTCTCCAGTGTCTATAAAAAAAGAAATTAAAAAAAGGTCTAGGTTTAGAAGAAGGTTTTTCCTTCTATCAATGGCCCCGGGCCTGAGCTGGATTACTCTTCCTGCTACGACTGGTGGATTGATGATTCACTTGCTTAGTCACATGTGTTGATTGTAAATCGCTTTGGAATAAGGCGTCTGCTAAATGCCAAAAATGTAAATGTAATGTGTGTGTGTCTTACCACCCCCCACCACCAGGTGGCCATAGAGTTCGACGGCAATGTGAACATCGCCTTCAGCTGCGTGACGGCGGATTGCAAGATCGTCCACGAGTTCATCGGCGGCTACATCTTCATGTCCACGCGCAGCCGCGAGCAGACGGCCACGCTGAACGAGGAGCTGTTCCACAAGCTCACCGGAGGCCATGAGGCTCTGTGATCACCCCCCCGCCCCCCTGCCCCCCCCCCCCCCCCCCTACGCCCTTACACATGGTACTGCCCACGGAGGCGATACAGTAACCAACCTTACCCGTTCATAAATACATACCTTTAACTTTTATATACTGCTGCACCAACAGACAGTCCCATTGGGGTAGTGGTGGTGGTCTAGTCTAGTGGATAGTGAGTTGGACTGGTGGTCCGGAAGGTTGTGAGTTCAAATCCCACCTAGGGAACACCACCACTAGTGTTTAGCCCTTGAGTAAGGCACTTAGCCCTCAGTTACTGCAGGGGGAATGTCCCTGTAATCTGTAATCTGTAATTGTAAATCGCTTTGGATCAGTATTAGCCCAAATTAGCAGAGGCTGGTGGAGGTAGAAATCGGAGGACAGGCTCATTGTTAATGAATGGAATCGAAACGAGCCTGTCCTCCGATTTCTACCTTGAACAGCCTCTCCTGCCTAATAGGTCAGAAACCAGTGAGTTGACTCGACCAGCGGTCAGTTAGATGATGGTAAGACAAGAGAAAACACCACCCCAAGTTGACCCAATGACCCCAGAGGACCAGAGTTGGTGTGTGTGTGTGTAGTGTGTGTGTGTGTGTGTGTGTGTGTGTGTGTGAGACATTGACCCTCCATCCCAGAACAACCGCTGGGGGCTTCGCAGCACGCCACGCTGTTACAGTACTGGGGACTAGAGAATGATTCTAGCCGTATAGGGGTTTTTATCGTTACATAAATCAAAGAGCAGGTGGAATATGAAGAATAAATGTATGTAAAAATGATTAATCGTTCTGAGGTCCATCAATAAATATGTTTATTGGCATATGTTCATACGTTTTCATTTCCTGACGAGGAGTTGGTTGGCTGGTTGGCGTTGTCCTTAAATACCCATTGTGTCAGGGTGGCAATGTGTCCAACTGAACAGGAAGCCACAAATAGCTATCTCTCCTGGCGGTGTGTGTGTGTGTGTGTGTCTGTGTGTGTGTGCTTGCGTATGTGTGTGTGTCCTTTCCGATATCAGAAGAAAAGTTGCGACTGTCCGTTGACCAAACCACAGCATGTGTCTGTTTCCCCTCTGATAGCATCCTGGTGTCTCTCCAGACGCCTGACACAGCTAACAGAAACACCCGCCTCTAACCCTGGAACTGCTGCCTCTAACCCTAACCCTGTACTGCTGTCTCTAACCCTAACCCTGTACTGGAGCTGCTGTCTCTAACCCTAACCCTGGAGCTGCTGTCTCTAATCCTAACCCTGTACTGGAGCGTATGTCTCTCTGTCTGGGTTGGAGTTTCTGTCTTTACATTTACATTTACGGCATTTAGCAGACGCCCTTATTCCATAGCGACTTACAATCAATACATTTGACTAAGCAAGTGAATAATCAATTCACCAGTCGTAGCAGGAAGAGTAATCTAGCTCAGGCCTGGAGCCATTGGCAGTCGTCATGATAGAAGAAGGTTTTTATTTGTAATTTTGTAATTTTTATTTTTTTTATTTTTATAGTAGACACTGGATAGACATTCAAGTACAAGGGGGTAGTAGAAATCTCAAGAGAAACAGTCAGGGGGGGGCGGGGGGGAGCAGGTGTCTCTGGAGCTTCTGTCTGGTGGAAGTTGTCGTTGTTGTGGTTGTTGTGGTTGTTGTTGTCGATGTTGCTGAGGGCTTTTTTCCAAGTGGACAGTGACGCCACAGTCTCTCCAAGGGGGGGGGGGGAGTTCTGGTTCCGAACACGAGCGGGTTTCCATGGAAACAATCTAGGGGGAAACAGCTCTCCATTGGCCGCTGTGCTGACGACAGAACAAGCCTGGCTGCTTTTATCTCCTAAGCCGAGGCTGGCGTGGTGGTCACCCCTCCAGGGGAAGAACACACTCTGAAACACAACGTTCCTGTCGTCACTCATCACTACCCGTCTCTACCCATATCTCATAATAAAATACTACTAATAATAATGTTTTATTTGACCATGCAATCAAATGTATTTGCTCTAGTCATAGTCATCGCCCCTGGAGCAATTAGGAGTTAAGTGCCTTGCTCAAGGGACACATGCAGCTTCCTCCTGAGGCGGGGATTAAATTTAAAATAAAAATAAATGTTGCCATTTAGCAGACGCTTTTATCCTGGATTGAACCAGCGACCTTCCAATTGCTGGTGGGGGGGGGGGGGGGGTAAATGGGGGAGGGGGGTGAGGGACTCACCTGTGGGCTTCAGTCTCAGAGCCCGGCTGAAGTACCCTGGGAGCAGTCTCCCCTCAGCGTCCCCTGGAGTCAACAACACCCCGTTCTCTGACCAGAAGAACTGGATACCATCTGGACCACACACACACACACACACACACACACACACACACACATAGACACAGACACAGACACAGACACAGACACACAGGCACACAGACACAGGCACAGACACAGACACAGATACAGACACAGACACACACACACACACACACACGTTTAGACTCTAGTCAGGGGTGCAAACTGGTGATGGCCCAAAAAGGTGACCCATTTTCTTTTTTGTGGCTAACCTTAGGGGGGGGATAGTGCTAGCACTAATGGTGTTAAATAGATATCGCTAGCACTAACAGTGGTCTAACAATGATGCGTGTGTAAGTAGCGGCAGCCCTGACCGTAACACCTGCAGAATTACTATAGTTTACTGTGACTGTGATGCTGTCTGGAATTGTACCTAGCTCCCTGAAGCTAAACGTTATTTCAACAGCAGCAGAGTTCAGCAGACAAGGAGAATAGTTAGCTCGCGCATCATGTGACTTGGATGAGACTTAGACCCCCAACCCCAAAAAAATTGATGACATATTTTGAGATAAAAACGGCTAATTTAGCTGCTAATCTGCTATTGTGCTAGGTTGTGGTGAGTCTTACCAGCCAGGGCTTTGGGGAGGTTGATGAATACAGCCAGGTCACAGTCTGTCCTCATCCCTGGAGAACACACACACACACACACACACACACACACACACACACACACACGTCAGTCTGTCCTCATCCCTGGAGAACACACACACACGTCACAGAGAGTTCCTCTCTAGAAGGCTCTCGCCCTGGGGTAACTCTCCCCCTCTCTCTCTCTCTTTCTCCTCTCCTCTTTTTCTACATCTCATCCTCTCTCACATACACATTTTAAATGCTTTATTTATGTCCACATAAATGTATAATAAATGTACAAAATACACACACACACACACACACACACACACGCATACACACACACACACACACACACACACACACACACACACACACACACACACACACACCACTGATCACCCCGTCCGTCCCAGGCAGGCCGGCGGCCAGGTGGAGGTGTGTCCTGTTCATCCTGCGGAGGCCCTGGGAGCGGATGGAGGGCCAGTGGCGCAGGTAGGACCCGTGGACCGCCTCCAGGGGGCAGTCAGGAGCGCCGGGTCGCACCGCCTTCAGCTCCAAGTCCACCACCTGCCACAGACACACACACACTTATCACTGACACCGCTACTGACACACAACTCGGCCCTTTTACTGCTTATGCTGCTCCATACTAGGGATGTACCCGAATACGAATACGGTATTCGGATAGCACAAATAATGAGATTTAAACAGATACAGATTCTATCCGAAGTTGCTCGATATTATTCAGAGAGAAGAAAAAAAACATGATTGACATGATGGCTGCGTTCGTAAATCTCAGAAAATGTGTTTATTGTGAGTTTTCGGTCTCAAGGCTCTCGGACCATTGTAAACAACAGCTGTGTGACGCGTCACTTATCAATCAAACCAATCAACGGTCTGCAGCGTCACATCGTAGCACGGATAGTAGTCTACCTTTCACTCCCGAGTCAGGAAGGGTAGCTAAAATCAGTACGGGTACTACGGCCTGGTACGGCCCAGTTGGCAGTGGAGAAAGCAAAATAAACCGGGCGCACAAGTTCTGGTACGGTACGGGACGGTAGTGGAGAAGCGCCATTTGTGTAGAATTGTCCAACATGAATGGTCTTGCTATCAATGTGAGCTCAAGTGAAGTGGTTGTGCGCTCCGACAGCGTCTCAAATACCTTTATAGAGGGCTTTTTTCAAAAGTTTTTTTTAATCTTTTTTCTTAAACCACTTCCAACAACCTTCAAACAATCTTCCAGCCAGTGGGTGGGCTGTAATGGCCACGTTCTAACTGCCTCCTGTCAGCAGTGGGATGCCCACTTTTTCCAAGATGGGCATCATTTTCAGAATGGTAATACTATATTGGGGGGATCTTTTTGGAGAATTGTCCAATATGAATGATCTTGCTATCAAATCACATATCACATAAACATGCATTCTGTGTTTCAAAATAAAAGTCTGAACATTTTGATTGGTTACCCCTTTCACCTGACCGTATCACATACGCACACAGCTTCGTTGACCAAATACAGGACAGTATAAACCAGTTGCTAGCTCTCTCTGTGACATAGGGTGCGTTCGTAAATACGCTCTGGAAATCTGATCTGCACTCATGGAATGTCTCTTGTCCAATCAAATTACTTGGTCCCTTTATGACGTTGAACCCAGTGTGCGCTCCGGCGCTATCAGAGCGAATTTATGAACGCACCCATAATATGTGAATGTGGGGTAACATCTACCTACGCTCTCTTAGGATCCCTTAGCTAGCAGAAAGGCTGTCTCTGTCACCTGATTGGCTGGATGACTATGTCTGCTGTCTAGCCGTACCTGCACAGAGTGGCCCTGATTGGCTCGGATCTGCAGTCGCCCGTCCTCCGGGTGAGGGCGGAGCTTAAAGCGCTGCTTGTCATTGGTGGCCACGACCCTCTCCACGTCCGCCAGGGAGAAGGGGAGGAACTGTGGGTGAGCCAGAAGGTCCTCCACCAATAGGAAGCCATCTGGGGGCGAGAGAGGCTCAATATTGTAATACCGGAGAACCCAAATGAGAGAACCAGAATCAGATTTAGGGTTAGGGTTATTCTGAGTGGGGCAGTCCCACTCATTTTTCATTTTATTTGACAGAGATAGTGAAGACAGACAGGAAAGTAAGGAGAGAGAAGCATGTCAGCAGGGCATGGGGCCGGATTCGAACCCATGCCGACATGGGCATTGGGCATACTATGTGTGCACTGTAGACCGCTGTGCTAGACCACTGGACCACCCCAGGCCACAGAATTGTTTTTATTACAACAATGTACGGATACAATGAGTCAAATGATTGGGTACAGATCCAATTAGACATGTGGAGATTATGTGGAGATTATGGGCGTCAAGCAGGCAAACGTGTTCATGTGTAGAGATATGATGACACTGATTGAGGTGGCAGGTCAGATGGCTGTCTTACTGCTGTGGTGCCAGTAGGGTAGTAAGGCTATAGATATCAACTCCAGTAGATATGCGTTTAATTCAACCGTCAGAACACACGGCTCACCAGGGTTTAAGTGAAGGCCCATCTGGTTGGCTCCATGGCGCAGGGCGAACGACAGGGACTTTGACAGACGGACATCCTTGTCCTGTAAGGTAGCACATTTTTATTTTATTTATTTTTATTTGACCAGAAGAGAAGAAATACTTGTCAACATAGAACAATTCATACAATACATTAGTACGGCAAAGACAGTGAAGATAAATAACTAAAAACAAATAGAACCAAAATCAACTAACCTATGTGTGGAAAGAGAGCAGGGTGTGTGTGTGTGTATGCGTGTGTGTGTGTGTGTGTGTGTGTGTGTGTGTGTGTGTGTGTGTGTGTGTGTGTCATCAGGTTTAGGGTCGGTGGAGGTAGGAAATCGGACCTCCACCAGCCTCCCCTGTCACATACAGAACAGACTGTAACTCAGAGGCTACCCATTCTAATTATAGCAACACTAGTTATACACAGGACAGGAGTCTCCCTGAGGTTGGTGTGGTGTATCAGGGGGGTATTCCATCAATGTTACTGTAGTATATTTTTACACATTAATAGCCTTCTTATATTCACGTATATTTTACACATATATTCACGTATATTTTACACATATTACACGTATATTTTTATTACTTCAAATACACTTTATTAAATACTTTTATTATTTCATTTACAAACGATCTCAATTGTCGCACATGCGCTGACACACACACACGAGTTGTCGCACATGCGCTGACACACACACACGAATTGTCGCACATGCGCAGTCACACACACACGCACAGGCCGCTATAAAACCCTGTGCTCAGGGAGGAGCGGATTCTGTCTCTTGACTACCTCGAATCTCGTTGTGACTGTTTAGTGTGCCTGTAATCTGAGGACCCGACCTTTTTTGAATAAATACTTTTAAAACTTTGGCCAGGAGTTTTCACCTCTTCTTTTATCACTGAAACAGAGAAATATTCGACATAAGTGGCAACCACGAAGGGACATTTCCATAGCTCTGGATGATCGGTCGTTTTGCAAATCTTCAGGGGAACAAAGGGTAAGTACAAGGCGAAGCTGTGCAAAATAGACTGTGTAAATCGAATGAGCTATATTTAAACCGAATCTTTAATATATAACTGGGTCGAGGTTAGTCAGAGAGAGCCGGGTTGTAAAACCTGTATTGTGAAAAGTGTTTTAATTGTACGATTTTTATCGTGTGTGTGGTTATTGTGGTATAGCAGAGAAGAAGCTGCTGTAGTCTTGTTTTGAGAACAAGGTATTAGCATAAGCTAGGGGGAGACGTTTTTCTAGCGGGCTAATAACTGTGGTTTGTATCAGGCAATAGTCTGGTGGAGTGTAAAAGCTCAGGAGATAGCTCTATTCAAATGGTATGGAATTGGAATTCCTAGTTTGAAAGAGCAGAGTCCGTGCTAGTGAGCAGAAAATAGCGCTATTTTAGAGATATGCATTGTTAAATTACTTGGGAGCACGGAGGAAAAACGTGGCTAGTTGAAAAGGGCGCCATATTTTTTCTTTGTCTGAAACGCATGTCAGACCTGCGAACAAGGCCGCTAGTTGAAAAGGGCGCCATATTTTTTCTTTTGTGTGAATGCATGTCTGAATTGGCGCCAATTTTTTCCTTTGTGTGAATGGATGCAGACTCAGTAAACACACAGGGCCTAGTAGAAAGCATATGCCATTTTAGAAGTATTTGAATAAGATTATCTTGGCAAATAATACGTTGAACTGCATTGAAAGATATTCTTGAAAATTGCTGTGTCGTGGAGAATAATAATTATTGTGGAAAAGCAGTGTTGTGAAGATTAATCTTACAGTCTTGGCTTCTTTCCCCCTGACATCCATTTTTTTCAAATACACACGCGCGGGTTTTGATAAATTTCAGTACTCATCTCTTAAAAGATAACGATAAAACCATACACATAGACTGGGATTGATAAAAATAGAGATAGAGTGAATTGATCTCGGGGTATTTCAAATAAGTTTAAAGGTACGGTTACTCGGAAAACGGGAGGGAAAACAGGGGCCAGCACATTTTAAACACAGAGAGAGCATGCGGAGCCAATAGGCCCGCTTTACAGAATATTGGTGAAAGAATCTAAAAGGTTAATGCATATATTGATGTTGTGAATGACTTTTCAGTATCACATTGATTTAACTAATTACTTATCAGTTGAATTAATTATTCAGATCATTCATTTTCTGTTTCCCAAAACAATTGATTGATTCCATAAGTTTTAAATCAATGTATATGATGATATAGTGAATAATTCTAACTAATCATTCATTCCTTTCACTTAACAATTGATTTATGTATAGATTGTAAAAGTAAAAAAGATAGATTGTGAGTTTTAGGTAAGACATAGTGATTCTGTAAGACATTGTCGGTGTGGCGGCCTCTACTGGTCGAGACACGATAGGACGTTTTTAATTATTGACTGCCATCTAGTGGAAGAGACACGATAGGACGTTTTTAATTATCTACTGCCATCTAGTGGATGAAACAAGATAGGACGTTTTTAATTGTTTACTGCCCTCTAGTGGATGAAACAAGATAGGACGTTTTTAATTGTTTACTGCCCTCTAGTGGATGAAACACTATAAGACATTTTTAATTGTTTGCTGCTCTCCAGTGGACAGAATACGATAAGACACTTTGGAACACTGGTTCTCCATCAGTGCATCCGCCTGAGGTCGACGACATAGTCTTTTACAATGATAAATGGATGGTTACTTCAATTAATTTAAGTAATTACAAATTGATTTAATTAATTATTCAGATTATTTCATTTTCAGTTTTCACAAAACTTTGATCAATTGGTTTATAGTGGTCTAGGGATGACGTTTTCTTCCACAGGATTACATCAATGAAGTGTAAATGACTAAGTCTAGTTGATTGTGCATTCCTTCCGAGTAGCAGGTCGATTTCCTTACAGATTGTAATTGATAATTGATCATTTTGTTCCTTTCAAATAACAAATCGATTTCCTTACAGATTGTAATGAATAATTAATCATTTTATTCCTTCCCAATGACAAGTCGATTTCTTTACAGGTTGTGATTAATATTCGTGTTTTACATCTTTTTATTTGAAGTTAAGTTCTTTTTTCACAGTTCTTGATTAAAGAATAGCAGAACAGTTTCTATCCGAGGATTGATCAAGCAAGGGGTTGTGGATCAGAAAGACTCAGAGCGTGACCTGCTGTTGTAATTTGATAATTGTGTTGAACAGCCTTTGTAGTTTAATAATTAAGTTGACCTGAACTATAATTAATATTGATTGAGCAATTAACTGACACACCTTCATACATAATAAGGGAAAAAACCATTTAGATTAAAACACATACACATAGATTACATTTAAGTCAATAATACACAATACCACTGAAACAATCCGTTGTTCCGGAGTTGTAGTGTTCTGTGTGGACAGTTGACACAGTTAAGAGTTGGACTAGCATCTGTTTAGCAGATACAGCAACAGAAGGTGGGTTGTAAGAAAAGTACACCTTATAGCATATTTTCAGCATATTAAGCAATATAAATATTTCAGACATGGGAGCCAAACCCAGTAACATTGTGAGGGCTGTTAATACAGACAAGGGAATATTAGCAAATTCATCTCCTGTGGCTATAGTGGAAAAAATGAATCCTCTTGTTAAGGAGATTAGCGAAATATCAACGAAATGGAATATTCGTTGGGCAGACATTGAACAACCATGGCCAGCAGAGGGCACCTTTGATTTACAATTAATTGCAACATTGGAGATACTTATCAATGCACATAAGGCACATCAAAAAGGAAAGATTAGATCAGAGAAACGCAGGTTAGAGTTAGCTATTTTAGACCTCTTCAAGGTAGAGGGGCAGAAAGTAGCATTAGCTTGGAATGAGAAAACAGCTCACATGGATCCAGAAAAAAGAGATGAATTGGCCAAAGCAATGGAAGAGAAAGTGAACATTCCATTCTCACACACAGCTCCAATCTCCAGTCCTCCTCCCTATGCCAAGAGACTGGAGGACAATTCTCAGCGGATCTACCCTCAGGTCCCTGTCCTAAGTACGAGTGGAACCTTCACTATCAAAGATAAGGATGAAAATGTACTAGAGAGGGGAAGAGCGAGAGTGACCGTGGACTTCGAACCAGAGAACAGGTCAGGTGCCAAACAGAAAAAGAAGGAGGAGCCGAGGGGAAAAGGGGACGACAGGAGGGACAAGACGGATGACGGTGAAGATGGCAGTGGAGGAGATAGCAAAGATTCCAGTGATGACAGCAATGCACAAGGAGGCTACAGTGCTCCGATAAGAAAACTACTAGCCAGGGCCGAAAAGCAGGGAGGGAAAATACGCTATAAGAAGGGAAAAGAAGAAAATAGTTCTGAAGATGAGCAGAAGTCTCTGAAGGCAGGGAAGAGAAGAGAGAGCTTAAAGCAAAAGAAGAAGAAGCTGCAGGAAGACAGGGATGAAGAGGAGGGAGAAAGGAGGGCAAGAAAACTCCGTGCGAAAATCCTAAGAAACGAAGAGGACTACAGACAACAGCTGCAGGACCTAGACGTAGAGAGAGAAACGTGTCGTCAATCTCAAGCGGCAGCATCACCTGCATCCCGGTTGAACTCCCCAAGGTCCGGAGCGACACCAAGGCAGGAAGTAAAAACGGAGCCACAAGAGCCACAAGTAAGCGATTATGAAACAGCATCGGAAGAAGAGGAAACTCAGGGGAACTTCCCAGTGCTGATTCGAGGTAACCAGATGGAATATCGTCCTTGGAATCATACGGATCTGTCAGAAGTGATCGAAAAACTCCCAGTCCTGGAAGATGGAGGCCACCCTTGGACGACGCAAGTCGACGTGAGATTGACAGGAACGCACGCTGCTATGGGGGATTTGAAAAGACTCTTAGCTACCATTACAGGATTGGACACCATGCAGGAAATATTGATGAAGGCGGGACTTCATAGATATATCGATACATCCGTTTATGATCCAGAACTCTTCGCAGCAAACAGAGGCAAGCTGTGGAAGGCAATCAGAGAAACATACCCTACTCACATTCACCCAGACAATGTCATTGTGAAGCCCCTGGGGGGAGATGAAAATCCCCGGGGGTTCGTTGCCCGTGTGCACTCCCAATGGAGAAGTGTGACAGGGAAGGATGCCGAAGATAACCCGTTAGAAAAAGCCATAATCAGGGAAAAGATTCAACAAGGTCTCCCTACCCCAGTTAAGAACAAGTTAGCAGAAGTGGTGGGGCTACGACACATGAGCAAGGCTGTTTATATAGACAACATAGCACACCAAGTAGAATTATTTAGAAAGAAGATTCAGGCACAGAAGGCACAAGACGAGGACTCACTCAGAAAACTAACTCAAGTGCAATTGACAGAAGGCAAGAAAACCAGAGAGAGAGAGCAGACTATAGCCCTACAGGTCCCATCTCAGCCACAGCAACTGCAAATTGTCCCTCCCCAGTCATACCCACAGGGGCCACAAGGGGGGAATCCATACCCACAGGGGCCACCAGGGGTGCAAGTGGTTCCATACAACCAGCCTGGCCAAGGACCACCACAAGAGGGGTGGACCGCAGCACCGAGGAGGGTACTAGGACCATGTTTCGTATGCGGCCAGTATGGACACTTAAAACGTACCTGCTTTAAGAAGAACCAGGGGGGCGCAGGGGGGAAACAGAAAGGAGGATATAAGCCCCCTGCTGCACCGGCTCCAGGAGTGGTGAACCCCTATGGAGGCCCAGCAGCTGCGCTATAGGGGTGCCCAGAAGATCCGAAAGGGGGGTGCCAGCTGGTGGTGACAAACAGGCCTGAAGATGAACCTACAATATGGGTGTCGGTCAACCAACGTCCATTAGAATTGATGGTGGACAGTGGAGCAGCCTACACCTGTCTGAAGCCTGAAGACGCCACGCACCTTCCTATGTCTGGGAAATATGTGAAGACAATCGGATTCGAGGGAATTAAACAGCTGATCCCTACCACTGAGCTTGTAAGCTTAGAGTACAAAGGACAGAGAGCAGATCTGTCAATACTTGTATCAGAACACACGCCAATAGGGCTACTAGGGAGAGATGCACTATGCCAGTTAAATTGTACCGTGAAATGCACACCGGACGGCTGTCAGGTGACAGTGCCACAAGAGAACAGACAACTGTCTGTCATGATGGACAACAACGCATCTATGGTATATTGGGTGGGAGGGCTTAGCCCAGACCTAATGGAACCAGCAAGGATGTGGGACAATTATATCCTGGCACACATGGCAGAGGCCAGAAGGCCTACTGATCCATTGCATTGTACACTCCAGTATTTTAGAGAAGTTGCAGATGCAACCCCAGATGAGTGGCTGAAGCATCAGCCAAAACAGGTACAGCTTAGTGCAAGTTGTATAATCCTAGGCCCTCAGGGAGTGGCTATGAAGATAAACAGTGACACTTATCTAGATCAGGAGCATAAGATTGAGGGTAGCATCCCTCATGTGACACTTATGATATCTGAACACTATAAGCAGAAGCATTTAGGGGCAATGATGGCAGACTCAGAAAAAGCCAGATTTGTAACGACAAAAGAAAACCCTGCTATCTGGAGGAGCATTGATGGACAGTTCACAAAACTGATGATCTCTGCTCAAGGAATAGGACATCCGCAGACTGTGAAGCTAATGAACCAGCTAATCCTTCCTGTACAAGCTGACAGAGACCTCAGAGAAGAAATGATGCAGAATGTGCCAGCCGACCTGTGGGCAAAGAACAGTACAGACATTGGATTTGTGAAATCAGCTCGTCCATTGAGAGTTGAACTCATACCGGGTGCAGAACCCCCTTGGAAAAACCAATACCCATTGAAACAGGAAGCAATTGATGGAATTGAGCCACAGATCAAAGGACTGTTAGAGGCAGGAGTCCTGAAGATAACTCAATATCCGTTAAGCAATACACCTCTTCTGCCAGTGACGAAACCTGATGGTTCATATCGTCTGGTACATGACCTACGGGCTGTGAATGAGGTAGTCGTCAGCTATCCAGCTGAAGTTCCTGATCCTCATGTGCTGTTGACTCAGATTCCATCTACAGCCAAAGTATTTACAGTGATTGATTTATGCGGGGCTTTCTTTTCTATACCTCTTAGTGTAGAAAGTCAAGGGTTATTTGGGTTTACCTACAAAGGTCAGCATTATCAATATACCAGAATGCCACAGGGGTACAAACACAGTCCTCATGTTTTTAATCAGGTCTTAAGGGAGGACTTAGACGGGTTAGAACAGATGATAAGTAGTACTGCCATTCAGTACATGGATGACATACTCCTTTGTGCCCCAGATGAAGAAACATGTCACAGGGATTCCGTTAAACTGTTAAAGGTTTTGGCGGAGAAGGGACACAAGGTGTCTAAAAAGAAGCTACAGTATTGTCAGGAAAAGGTAACTTACTTAGGACAATCCATTACACAGGGACATCGCAGCGTCACAAATGAACATTTGGAAGCTATTCAGAAGGCTCCAAAACCACGAACGGTTAGGGAAATGATGATGTTTTTGGGCATTACTGGGTATAGTTCAGCATGGGTGGAGGATTACTCTAGACTAGTCGCTCCATTGAGGGGGATGATTAAGGAAACAGGTAGCGATAACCTCCAATCTTGCATTACTTGGACAAGGGAAGCTGATTTGGCGTTTGAGACAATTAAACACAAATTGCAAGAAGCGCCAGCTTTAGCGCTTCCAGATTATTCCAAAGAATTTGGATTGTATGTTTCTTCTTCAGCCGAGGGGAAGTATGCCTGCGCTGTTCTTACGCAACCAACAGGCATTGGACCTAGTCCACAGCCCATAGCCTATTACTCTGTCGCATATTCAGAGGTAGAAATGGGTTTCGCGCCATGTTACAGAGCAATGGCCGGGGCTTATCTTATGTACGAGAAGGCAACAGCCTTAACAATGGGGTACCCAATTACCATTCTCTGCCACCACAGTCTAAGGAACCTCTTGAATCAAGGCAAGTACACTTTGACGATGCCTAGGATTAGGGATTATTACAGGATGTTGGAAAGGGAAGATGTAACCTTACTAAGATGTAACACACTTAACCCAGCAGAGACCTTGCCAACCCCAGAAGATGGGGAACCACACGATTGTGTGAAGGAAGCTACGAGGTACTCTAAGCTTAGAGCAGATCTACTAGCTTTGCCTTTAAAGGAAGCTGACGTTGAGTATTGGACTGATGGATCTTGTTACCGGGTAGGAGAACATTTACGTGCCGGGTATGCCATAGTCCGATCCCAAAATTCGGAGTTCATTGTGGAACAAGCCGAGGCTGTTCCTCAGCCTTGTTCAGCTCAGTTGGCTGAATTGATTGCCCTCACAGAAGCATGCAATTTGGGAACCGGACAAAGAGTGACAGTATACACAGACTCTGCCTATGCCCACAATGTGTGTCATTTACATGGAGCTGTATGGAAGGGACGGGGTTTTAAGAAAACTGATGGTTCGCCTATTCAGCACCACGCTCAAATCATGAAGCTGTTACAAGCCATGATGAAACCAAGGGAATTAGCCATAGTGAAGTGTGCCGCACACAGATCTGACTCATCACATGTCACACAAGGTAACAGGGCTGCAGATGATGCAGCCAAAGCTATTACAGGAGCAGACAAAGCAGGTAAAGTTCTGCTGGTCACACATGAAGTACAGTTACAGGGCATGGTCACGCTTGAGGATTTGTTGATGTTACAGAGTGAGGCAAATGCGCTAGACAAAAACTTATGGTTAACAAGAGGAGCTAGTCAGGATGACACAGGTCTATGGAGAAATCATGAGGGGCTGGTTGTGGCACCCCCAGATTTATTAGGCGTACTGATACAGGAAGCCCATGGATTAGCACATGTGTCCAGGGGGGAGGTAAGACGCAAGATCACCAAGGAATATGGTTTTTGGGCTCCATATTTGTTGGAACAAATAGACCATGTCCTTGGTCAATGTGTGGTCTGTTTGAAGAACAATATCAGACCTGGAATACCAGTGGGAACTGGGCATATCCCTACCCCAAACGGGCCAATGAAACATTTAGTGATTGATTATGTGGACATGATTCAACCTATTGCAGGATACAGGTACATGCTAGTTGTAGTAGACAGGTTCAGCAGATGGGTAGAAGCTTGCCCCACTCGAAGAAAGGATGCTCAGTCTGTAGCAAAGTTCCTATGCAGGGAAGTCATGCCTAGGTTTGGAATTCCAGATAGGATATCGTCAGACAATGGTAAGGAATTTGTGGATAAGACGGTAAAGCTTATACTACAAAAGTTGGGAATCAAGCAGAGACTTGGGTGTATTTACTCACCTCAAAGCCAGGGGATAGTAGAGAGGATGAACGGGGTCCTTAAGAACCGTCTTTCTAAGGTCTGTAAGCATACAGGTCTTAATTGGTTGGAAGGACTCCCTCTTGCATTGATGGCCTGTCGTTCCAGTGAGATTCGAGGGCTGCACTTGACTCCCCATGAACTGGTAATGGGGAGGATAATGACAGCTCCCTGTGTACGAACCAGTGGGAAAGGGCCAAGTTTGGCTCTCCTGGAGAGTGACATGAAAGCCTATGTACAGTACATGACTAACCGGCAAAAGAGTATCTCTTCTTATGTGCTCCACAAACAGGAACGTGAAGAGGAGGTGAACGCACAGGAGAGGAAGGACGCGTTGCAACCGGGTGACAAAGTATACGTGAAGGTCTACAGACGGAAGTGGCATGAGGCTCGACGGGAAGGACCATACGAGGTCGTTCGGTGCACTGGGACTGCCCTCCAAATCAAGGGGTCCCCCACCTGGTATCACGTTCATCACTGCATCAAGGCACCCAATGAGGACGATGAGGGAGAACCTCAGCAGGATGGTGAGGAGGCCCCTGGGGACGAGGAAGTCCACAGCTTGGACATCCAGGCTGACGAAGATGTTGGTGAGTATCTGCGCCATGATGCAGATGATGCCGGGGGCCTCGTCCCAGACCCTGTCCAGCCCACTGATGAGTGGGTCAACGGAGACCGTGAAGGATCCAGTGACTGCGACACCCCTCTTGGGGGTTCTACCGAGCCTGGTGTTGCCCCTGTTGTCACCCCTTCCGACCCTGACAATGCTCCAGACGGAGATGTCAGCAACCCGGGCGGATGCCCGGACCGAGGTACCATTGAGAGACACAGACCTGTCAGTGATACACCTCAACCAGACAGACCCCGTAAAACACCAAGGCCAATTAGGAGGAAACTCAAGCCATGCCGTTTCAGAGACTAATATACCCCTTAGTGTTCCTACCCCATTGACTTCTTTGGACAATGTTACACTTTACTCACACACTGTTATGCCTGGACGTCAGAGAAGAATGATCATAGCAAGTAGAGCTTTTGCTTGCCCACATTCACGTTGTACTATTGATGATTGTTTGATCTATACCGCCGAAGAGAGCGAGTGGTATTTATTGGATACTAAATATGTTACACTTGATCAGTACTCAAGCAACATGCAAGAAACTCGTGTGACATTAACTAATGTTGACCAGGAAGAGAGCTCGTATTGGTGTGCTAGACGTGATATCGGTGAACCGGTGTCTAGTAAATCCAACAATTTTAAGGACAAAATTTGTAGGACCAGGCCTGACTTTCCACACCACTATAGGTTGGACTGTGAGACATTGGTGCATAAATATGTTCACGATGAGTTACCAGGAAAGGTTGAAAATGTTGCTGTGAAGGCTCCTACGAAGGCGATTGTAGTCGCTACTGACGATTATTTGTTGTATGATTCTAATCACCTGGGGACACGGTCCCACCCTAATTCTGCCACTAGTATCATGAAAGATTTTGCTTCAAAAATGAATTATTCTGATTGCTGGATTTGTCAACAGGTCCCTGTAAGTGCGTCTGCTCCTATGTTTTTCCCCATACCGTTAACTAAAGCAGAATGGCTTCATTATAATTGGCAGGGTTTAGCCCCATTTGTTTTACAGGGCAAGAACCAGAGCTCTTCTTGTCAGCCCAGCACGATTCTGGTTCCTTTAAATTCTTCCTATGCAGGTGTGGATATTGGTGTGTTGGAACGTCTGACAGCAGCGGTTAACAAACACCATAGGCCTAGCGGTGTGGGGAAGGTTATTATTGATAGGCTTACACATTTGTCACAACCAACAGGTCCGAAGAAGATATATATTATCCAAGCTATGTTCGCTCAATTAAATGGTACTGCATTGAGTCCTCATCTGTCATGTTCTGGGAGTGTGACTTCTACACGGTGGAGGGGTTCAGTTGTTATTTCTGGATTAAAATGTAAAGTTGTTGATTGTGCTATGGTGCCTCAAATGAAATTACATGATACCAATACTACCAGACGGCAGAGAGGCACCACGCAGCTTAAAGTCATGCCTCTCGTAAATGTTACAACCTGTATTGACATTCAAGTACGGCCCAAGATCAGCTCGGTTCGTCAGTTAGGGGCTGCGTCTTGTATAGGTGGAACCATTTTCTCGTATCCTGGTACGGAGCTTCAACTCCCGGAACATGTGTTTCTTGTGTGTGATAATGATGCATTCTCTAAGCTTCCTGCTTTGATTGAGGGTGGTTGTTATTTGGCTCATCTGATACCTTTGATTAGGAAAGTTACTCGGGAGGAGATGTCTGTACTTCACAAACAAGCAACCCATCGTAGTCGTAGGGCGTTGTCTACCGCTCAGAAGTTTTTTGGCCTAATATTCCCAAGTTATGGTGTCTACAACTCTCAGACTGAATTAAGTGCCTTATCATCCGTTCTTGAAAAACACATTAATGCTTCGGATGCTGTAGTGTCTGCCCTGGCCACTGAATTGACTGAAACTAAGAATGTAGCTCTCCAAAATAGAATGGCTTTGGACATTATTTTGGCCAGTCAGGGTGGTACTTGTGCTTTGATAGGCGGTGAATGCTGCAGTTATATTTCGGATTCTGGTAACGCTTTGCATGATTTTCATGAATCTAACAAGAAGGGTGTAGAGGATTTACATAAAGAACACGGTTGGAATATGTTAGATTTCTTTGATTCTGCTTTTTCAGGTATTGGTAATATGATCAGGTCCGTCGCTATTATTTTTGTTGTCATTATCATCTGTATTATGTTACTTGGTATTTTGATCAAATGTTGTGGAAAGTGTATTTCTGATGTTCCTATTAATGCTTTAATGTTGACCAACATAGCTGATGAGCAAAAGCTGGATTCTGTTTTGCTTTCTGATTTTGTTTCCTCTTTTGATGATTTGTTTATTAAGTGATGTTTTATGATTATTTGCTTCGATTACTGTTTGTTTCTTTCTATATCATGTGTTTGATGTCAGTTGAGAAGTGGTGTGGTGGTTATGCAAAGATAGGAAAGCGGTTCTGTTCCTAGCGCAACGAAGAAAACGCTCTTGACTGGGAGAGGATATCAATCTGAGACAGCGGTAAAGGCTGTTCTCCAACTGGGTTCATGTGCTAGTAACCTCTGTCCCTGGCGCTTCAAGGACAAAGAAAACATCGGTCGTTGGAAGTTTCTATATTAATTTGTGCATGATGGACTGTGTTTAGTTTACTTGTGGTTGTTATTTTCAAGGTTCTTTTTGTTATTGGTTGGTTTCTATTTTTTGCATGATGTCTTTGGGTTCTTAATAGTTATTTTTTATTTTTTTATTTTTTATTTTTTTATATTTTCTTAGCTGTGATATGTGGGGTTTGTGTTTTTGTTTTGGTTTTTGTGATCATTTAGTTTCGGAACACCCTCTGGGTGGTCCGAGGGGGGATGTGTAGTATATTTTTACACATTAATAGCCTTCTTATATTCACGTATATTTTACACATATATTCACGTATATTTTACACATATTACACGTATATTTTTATTACTTCAAATACACTTTATTAAATACTTTTATTATTTCATTTACAAACGATCTCAATTGTCGCACATGCGCTGACACACACACACGAGTTGTCGCACATGCGCTGACACACACACACGAATTGTCGCACATGCGCAGTCACACACACACGCACAGGCCGCTATAAAACCCTGTGCTCAGGGAGGAGCGGATTCTGTCTCTTGACTACCTCGAATCTCGTTGTGACTGTTTAGTGTGCCTGTAATCTGAGGACCCGACCTTTTTTGAATAAATACTTTTAAAACTTTGGCCAGGAGTTTTCACCTCTTCTTTTATCACTGAAACAGAGAAATATTCGACATTACTAAAGGAAAATCCAGGCTTCTTTTTTTTTTTACAAGTATCGCAAGATTGATCAAAATACACCTGGATTTTCCTTTAGCGACGTTGATGGAATACCCCCCAGTACTCTGAATTAGTACCCTTTCCCTCACTATTTTACTTTTGTAAATGACAAAATGCCAATTAATTGGAACATTTTCATGTCTCTCACCTCTCCAGCATGACAACCACGCCTCCCTCTTCCTCCTCTTCCTCCTCTGTGTCTGTCAGTGTCCATGTGCAGGGAGGTTGTTCATTAAAGTCAGTCAAACTCTCATCTTTGGATTCAGTTAACTAGCTACCTAGATACATTTGATTGTGTGTACGCATTCATTTATCTTCGATGACTGACAAGCAACATGCCTCTAGGACATACGTCCAGACTGTACAACCATGAACCTGCAGTGGAGCAATAACACCTTCACTGACAACATGAGTCGTAAACAAGCATGCCTATTCTTCTTCTTTTTCTTCTGTTGGGTTTAACGGCAGCTTGCGTCCTTAACGTTGCACTACTGCCATCTTCTGGATGTATCCAGCTCCTACATTACCCAGCTCGTCAAAGTCTCCCTATCATTACATGTACATTTACATTAGGGATGCAACCTTAGCAAATATAAAAAATATGTTATAAGTCAAAAATAAAAACCCATCTTTTTAATATTGCCTCAAGCATGCACTTCCATTACCACTTCCACTGTGTATATATTCCTATCACGTATATACTCCTACAATATATACATATGTATTAGTATTATATTTATTATATATGTATATATTTATTATTATAATTATTATTATTATTATTATTATTATTATATTTATTATATAAATACATTTATACAACAGTTAGTTCCGACCAAGTAATTTGATTGGACAAGAGGCATTCCATGAGTGCTGCTGATACACAGTATAACAGCACTGGGACTTTTAACTATGTATCACTCCACCGCACAGATGTTCTACTAAATGACCGTTAATTAGACTACATGTGTGTGTTCACGTTACTAGGCAACCGTCCATTTGAAGTTCAGTTGCGGAACATTTTTTTGTTTATTTTTAGAATAATATTGTAACACTGTAATGTAATATTCTTAATAAGGATGCACGGACACAGACTCAAGGTAGGCAAAAAAAAAGTGTGACTTTACTCGTAAACTTCAAGGTACGGAATTAAATAAACAAAACAAACAAACAAACTCCTATCCGGCGGGTGGCAGTAGAGAGCAGCTTGTTACAATGTTATCCTTTAAACACCACAGAGGAAGCTCTCCGTTCTGCCCAGTAGGTGAGAAATGCTACAACATTATGTCCTAAAATGTCTTTATATGACCGTTGTATGCTGTGCATGGCAACAGTATGTATAGCTACGTGTCTGATAACGAGTCATTCTTTCAAACGTCAGGTTCATTTAGCAGAGAAAGGTTTACTGAAAGGGGTTTTATTGAGATAAACTAGGAGCAGCGAGCTAGCAGAAGGGCTACAGTAACAGTAACAGTTTGTCAGACAAACAGAATCATGTCTTCAAAACATCTCAGCCTCCAAACATCAGGACACCCTAACCCTAAACTAGGACATGTTTATAATGCCACGACAACAGTGGGATGTTATTTAACCTGGCTGACCTGATGGCTGTGTAACTAATGCCTAATATGGAACTATCCCAGTAGCTTATTGTTACATTCATGTGTATGTGATGTAAAGGGTGGATGTGATTGTGATATAAAGGTGAAAATATGTTTTCCCTGAGTTGTCCTCATTGGTTAAACTGGTATTATTAAACACTCATAACATGCAGTAATGTTAAATAACTGGTATTAAACACTCATAACATACAGTAATGTTAAATAACTGGTATTACACATTCATAACATACAGTAATGTTAAATAACTGCCATATATTGAAAGCTGAAGCAATCTTGGAAAAAGGGGCAAAAGCACAGCCTATTCCTAGGACATTTTCGGACACGTTTATAGCCATGAAAACAAAAATAAATCCAGGCGGGATGTTTGATTAATAATTAATAATAGGGTTAAAATGGCTCATAGTTTAAGTGGCATGCCAAAATCTCATCAGAGAAACTTTAAAGAAAGTTTGGTTGCAAATTACTTTGAGAGGATTTGATGTGCATACTATTGAAAATCAATTAATCAGTTGCCATCTCTATGATCGATTTGCTCAGAAAGGGGACCATTTCCTCTTTGTAGAATCGCACACAGACAATTTATTTATTACATTTCCTTGACATGTTTGTAGTTTTGGGAACTGTATTTCTCAGCTGTAACAAAATGAATGAATGAATCGTTTAACGACCACACGACCTAGGTCGGTGGAATTTGTTTTCGGTACAGGTGGGAAAGCTCAATACAGCAGTGTCAAAAACATACATACATTACACACATTGCACATAACTATCACATGGACATGTACACATAACCACAGGACAAGAACATAGTCAATATTTACAATTGTCAATATTTACAATTTGTATACCCATTTTATTTGTATACAATTTGTATACCCATTGTAACTTCATATTCATTATATTCAGCACCATACCAGTGGCTACAAACATGTTCTTTAGTCAAAGAGATATTAGAAAAGGTCTTAAGGAAATTATTCAATGATATCATAGGGGGTAATTTTTCCTTAGGATCCTTTTGACTACAGAACGAAGAAAATGGCAGTTTTCACATGTGTAGACACTGGTATGGTGTTGGAGATAGGCCTAGTTAATGTGATGTTATACATTTGTGAAGTGTCCCTTTACAGCATTGTTTTCTTGTCTCAATTGTCAGATGTGTTGTATAACCGTTGTATAAAAGCAATGGTCCTCTGTGGCTCAGTTGGTAGAGCAGGGTGCTAACAACACTTAGGTTGTGGGTTCGATTCCCTCTAGGACCATATATCCTGAAAAATGTATGCACTCATTGCAATGTAAGTCGCTTTGGATTAAAGCGTCAGCTAAATGGCATATATTATTATTCATATTATTCTATCAATAATGCCCTTGAGGCATTGGTAGAGGTAGATGTCACAGTTAAATGACGCCTGCTGTGTCTCGTGCCTATGAACTCCCTTCACCCGTGACGATATTGACGATAAATTGCGGTCTCTCTGGCATTATTGCTTAATTATACAAAGGTCAAGGAATGTAGGCCTCAGATGTACCAGATGGCTTGTCATTGAGGGAGGGAGAGCGAGAGAGAGAGCGAGAGAGAGAGAGAGAGAGAGAGAGAGAGGGAGGGAGGGAGGGAGGGAGGGAGAGAGAGAGGGAGAGAGAGACAGAGGGGGGGAGAGGGAGAGAGAGAGAGAGAGGGAGGGAGAGAGAGGGGGAGAGGGAGGGAGGGAGGGAGAGAGAGGGGGAGAGGGAGGGAGAGGGAGAGAGAGAGAGAGAGACAGAGGGAGAGAGAGAGAGTCTCACACAACAGGTGATAAGAAACAAAATACAGTATGGTGCCTCTCCTCTTCCCCTTCCTCCTCCATCTTCCCCTTCCTCCTCCATCTATCCCCCCCTCTTGCTGCTGGCTGTCGCCCCCCCCCCCCCTGCTTGCTGCTCTGTGTTAGGCCATAACAGCTGAGGCCTCCCCTCCAGGCTCAGGTGGTTGTTCATCATCTCCCTGACAGCAGCAGGACCAGGGACATGAGGGGATCAACACGTTGGAGGAACATATGGTTCATCTTCTTTTTTTTTTTATGTTTTCCTATGGTGGGACTTGTTTGTTTGACATATGGGGGGACTTGTTTGTGTATGCGGTGGTGATACAGTATGCCAATTGAACCTCAAACCTCTCTGCCATCTGTGGGTGGCGGCTGTGGCGCAGGAGGTAGAGCTGCCGTCTAATGATCGCAAGGTTGCCGCTATTGGTGTGTGAATGTGTGTGTGAATGGGTGAATGAGAGGCCGTTGTAAAGCGCTTATGGATAAAGGCGCTATATAAGTGCAGTCCATTTACCATTTAAATCTGCCTGACAGGGCTACCTTTTGGTTTGGAGAGGCTGGGATTAGGGATGCTCCGATTTATCGGCCACCGATTTAAATCGGCCGATTTCACTCCAAATGACTCGATCGGTGATCGGCAAAAATGGCCGATCGCAAAAACCGATTTTTTTTTTTTCTTTATTTTTTTTTAAATTTTTTTTTACTGGGGAAGACAGATAACTGAACAGAGAACATAGGAGGACGTAACAGTATGTAAACCATGAAGGCCACGTTTATGATGTCTTTTATACAGCCATATCGACTGACTTGGGCTTCAGGCCCTAACTGGGTGATAGGCCAGACCTTTACTATGCCATAAAAATGGGTCTGCGTTTGCTTGGTGCCTAATGGATCAAAACTTTTGTCTAAAAAGCAAAAAATATGTAGGCTATCCAGTCAGTAGGCCTACAGTTATGTATTTTTTTTTTAAATCGGTATCGGTATCGGTTGATCTTGAGGAAAAAAATCGGTGATCGGTATCGGCCCCAAAAATCCAGATCGGAGCATCCCTAGCTGGGATAGCTAAACAGATGATGAGTTGTATCTAAAACATGTCATGTAGCCTAAGCAGTTGTACCTAAAACATGTCATGTAGCCTAAGCAGTTGTATCAGTGGTTTCTGTCCTTGTCTGTGGTGACACAGCTGTTAAACAACTCCAACTAAAAATGGAAAACAAAGTGAATACGGTACAACAGCAACTCTCTGTACAAACTGTTAAAAGAGACCAGGTCAGAGCAACACGATTGGTCCACTGCGCGGTGTGTTTGCCGGGGCTGCTGGGAGTGGTGATGTCAGGGCTCTGAGCTCAGGACTGATTAACCTTCAACTAATTGGGCCCCTCATCTGTTCTAAACCCCCCCGTGAACCTAGTCTCTCTCTCTCTCTCTCTCTGTCTCTCTCTGCGTGTCTCTCTGTCTCTTTCTCTCTGTCTCTCTCTCTCTCTCTGTCTCTCTCTCTCTCTCTCACTCTGTGTCTCTTGTTATGTCTCCCTCCCTCCCTCTCTCCCTCCCTCCCTCTCCCCCTCTCCCTCCCTCCCTCTCCCCTCTCCTCCCTCTCTCCCTCCCTCCCTCTCTCCCCCTCCCTCTCCCCCTCTCCCTCCCTCCCTCTCTCCCTCTCCCCCTCTCCCTCCCTCCCTCTCTCCCTCCCTTCAACTAATTGGGCCCCTCATTTGTTCTAACCCCCCCTGTGAACCTGGCACCAGACCTGAGTACCCTTCTCCTCAGTGCTACCCTCTAGGTTAAGTATGATTGGTTTGGACCACTTCGCTATCAAGAGGCAATTAATAACAACTAGAAAGAGGAAGTTCCTGAAGAAACTTTGTTGGCTTACTAAAAGTGTAGGCTAATTATGGCTAGATTATGTGCAAATATAGATGTTTTGAGTTTGACACGACGGTCTCTTGTCTCTTAGATCTCCGGGAGGCAGAGCAGCACTTCAACCTCGCCGTCACCATGGAAACCAGGAGGAGGAGGAGACCTTGAGGAGGTCCAGCTGTCTCTCAGACCGCCGTGCGGCGCATTACCACTGTGCCCACCAGAGGGCGCCCTCTTCAACACTCCAGTAGGTGGTTCTTCAACACTTCTTCACAGGCCTGATGTGTTGATCACATGCACAGACAGACAAACACACACACACACTCAGGAGATGAGAGAGAACCTTTTCTTCATCAGCATTGTTTTC
>NC_137688.1:5710485-5752985 GCF_963989245.1 Nansenia antarctica | reverse complement strand
TAGGTTTAGAAGAAGGTGATAGAAGAAGGTTTTTCCTTCTATCAATGGCCCCCGGGCCTGAGCTGGATTACTCTTCCTGCTACGACTGGTGGATTGATGATTCACTTGCTTAGTCAAATGTGTTGATTGTAAGGAATAAGGCATCTGCTAAATGCCAAAAATGTAAATGTAATGTGTGTGTGTCTTACCACCCCCCGCCACCAGGTGGCCATAGAGTTCGACGGGAACGTGAACATCGCCTTCAGCTGCGTGACGGCGGACTGCAAGATCGTCCACGAGTTCATCGGCGGCTACATCTTCATGTCCACGCGCAGCCGCGAGCAGACGGCCACGCTGAACGAGGAGCTGTTCCACAAACTCACAGGAGGCCACGAGGCTCTGTGATCACCCCCCCGCCCCCCCCCCCCCCCCCCCGCCCCCTGCCCCCCCCTCACGCCCTTACACATGGTACTGCCCAGGGGGAGGCGATACAGTAACTAACCTCATCCCTTCATAAATACATACCTTTACTTTTGTATACTGCTGCACCAACAGACAGTCCCATTGGGGTAGTGGTGGTCTGCCCACGGAGGCGATACAGTAACTAACCTTACCCGTTCATAAATACATACCTTTAACTTTTATATACTGCTGCACCAACAGACAGTCCCATTGGGGTAGTGGTGGTGGTCTAGTCTAGTGGATAGTGAGTTGGACTGGTGGACCGGAAAGTTGTGAGTTCAAATCCCACCTAGGGAACACCACCACTAGTGTTTAGCCCTTGAGTAAGGCACTTAGCCCTAAATTACTCCAAGGGGAATGTCCCTGTAATCTGTAATCTGTAATTGTAATTCGCTTTGCATCAGTATTAGCCCAAATTAGCAGAGGCTGGTGGAGGTAGAAATCGGAGGACAGGCTCATTGTTAATGAATGGAATCGAAACGAGCCTGTCCTCCGATTTCTACCTTGAACAGCCTCTCCTGCCTAATAGGTCAGAAACCAGTGAGTTGACTCGACCAGCGGTCAGTTAGATGATGGTAAGACAAGAGAAAACACCACCCCAAGTTGACCCAATGACCCCAGAGGACCAGAGTTGGTGTGTGTGGGAGACATTGACCCTCCATCACCGAACAACCGCTGGGGGCTTCACAGCACGCCACGCTGTTACAGTACTGGGGACTAGAGAATTATTCTAGCCGTATAGGGATTTTTATCGTTACATAAATCAAAGAGCAGGTGGAATATGAAGAATAAATGTATGTAAAAATGATTAATCGTTCTGAGGTCCATCAATAAATATGTTTATTGGCATATGTTCATACGTTTTCATTTCCTGACGAGGAGTTGGTTGGCTGGTTGGCGTTGTCCTTAAATACCCATTGTGTCAGGGTGGCAATGTGTCCAACTGAACAGGAAGCCACAAATAGCTATCTCTCCTGGCGGTGTGTGTGTGCTTGCGTATGTGTGTGTGTCCTTTCCGATATCAGAAGAAAAGTTGCGACTGTCCGTTGACCAAACCACAGCATGTGTCTGTTTCCCCTCTGATAGCATCCTGGTGTCTCTCCAGACGCCTGACACAGCTAACAGAAACACCCGCCTCTAACCCTGGAACTGCTGCCTCTAACCCTAACCCTGGAACTGCTGCCTCTAACCCTAACCCTGTACTGGAGCGTATGTCTCTCTGTCTGGGTTGGAGTTTCTGTCTTTACATTTACATTTACGGCATTTAGCAGACGCCCTTATTCCATAGCGACTTACAATCAATACATTTGACTAAGCAAGTGAATAATCAATTCACCAGTCGTAGCTGGAAGAGTAATCTAGCTCAGGCCTGGAGCCATTGGCAGTCGTCATGATAGAAGAAGGTTTTTATTTGTAATTTTGTAATTTTTATTTTTTTTATTTTTATAGTAGACACTGGATAGACATTCAAGTACAAGGGGGTAGTAGAAATCTCAAGAGAAACAGTCAGGGGGGGGCGGGGGGGAGCAGGTGTCTCTGGAGCTTCTGTCTGGTGGAAGTTGTCGTTGTTGTGGTTGTTGTGGTTGTTGTTGTCGATGTTGCTGAGGGCTTTTTTCCAAGTGGACAGTGACGCCACAGTCTCTCCAAGGGGGGGGGGGGAGTTCTGGTTCCGAACACGAGCGGGTTTCCATGGAAACAATCTAGGGGGAAACAGCTCTCCATTGGCCGCTGTGCTGACGACAGAACAAGCCTGGCTGCTTTTATCTCCTAAGCCGAGGCTGGCGTGGTGGTCACCCCTCCAGGGGAAGAACACACTCTGAAACACAACGTTCCTGTCGTCACTCATCACTACCCGTCTCTACCCATATCTCATAATAAAATACTAATAATAATAATGTTTTATTTGACCATGCAAATGTATTTGCTCTAGTCATAGTCATCGCCCCTGGAGCAATTAGGAGTTAAGTGCCTTGCTCAAGGGACACATGCAGCTTCCTCCTGAGGCGGGGATTGAACCAGCGACCTTCCAATTGCTGGTGGGGGGGGGGGGGGGAATGGGGGAGGGGGGTGAGGGACTCACCTGTGGGCTTCAGTCTCAGAGCCCGGCTGAAGTACCCTGGGAGCAGTCTCCCCTCAGCGTCCCCTGGAGTCAACAACACCCCGTTCTCTGACCAGAAGAACTGGATACCATCTGGACCACACACACACACACACACACACACACACATAGACACAGACACAGACACAGACATACAGGCACACAGACACAGGCACAGACACAGACACAGATACAGACACAGACACACACACACACACACACACACACGTTTAGACTCTAGTCAGGGGTGCAAACTGGTGATGGCCCAAAAAGGTGACCCATTTTCTTTTTTGTGGCTAACCTTAGGGGGGGGGTAGTGCTAGCACTAATGGTGTTAAATAGATATCGCTAGCACTAACAGTGGTCTAACAATGATGCGTGTGTAAGTAGCGGCAGCCCTGACCTTAACACCTGCAGAATTACTATAGTTTACTGTGACTGTGATGCTGTCTGGAATTGTACCTAGCTCCCTGAAGCTAAACGTTATTTCAACAGCAGCAGAGTTCAGCAGACAAGGAGAATAGTTAGCTCGCGCATCATGTGACTTGGATGAGACTTAGACCCCCTCCCCACCAAAAAATGTTTTGGCGCAGATCTACACAATTCAAATGTATGACATATTTTGAGATAAAAACGGCTAATTTAGCTGCTAATCTGCTATTGTGCTAGGTCGTGGTGAGTCTTACCAGCCAGGGCTTTGGGGAGGTTGATGAATACAGCCAGGTCACAGTCTGTCCTCATCCCTGGAGAACACACACACACACACACACACACACACACACACACACACGTCACAGAGAGTTCCTCTCTAGAAGGCTCTCGCCCTGGGGTAACTCTCCCCCTCTCTCTCTCTCTCTTTCTCCTCTCCTCTTTTTCTACATCTCATCCTACCTCCCGTCTCTCACATACACATTTTAAATGCTTTATTTATGTCCACATAAATGTACAATAAATGTACAAAATACACACACACACACACACACGCACACACACGCATACACACACACACACACACATGATGGAGTTAGACACTGTCATGTCCCCCATACCTACCACACACACACACACACACACACACACACATACACGCACACACACACCACTGATGACCCCGTCCGTCCCAGGCAGGCCCGCGGCCAGGTGGAGGTGTGTCCTGTTCATCCTGCGGAGGCCCTGGGAGCGGATGGAGGGCCAGTGGCGCAGGTAGGACCCGTGGACCGCCTCCAGGGGGCAGTCAGGAGCGCCGGGACGCACCGCCTTCAGCTCCAGGTCCACCACCTGCCCACACGACACACACACGACACACACACACTTATCACTGACACCGCTACTGACACACAACTCAGCCCTTTTACTGCTTATGCTGCTCCATACTAGGGATGTACCCGGATACGAATACGGTATTCGGATAGCACGAATAATGAGATTTAAACAGATACAGATTCTATCCGAAGTCGCTCGATATTATTCGAGCAAGCACTTTTTGTAGAATTGTCCAATATGAATGACCTTGCTATCAAATCATATATCACATAAACATGCATTCCGCGTTTCAAAATAAAAGTCTGAACATTTTGATTGGTTATCCCTTTCACCTGACCGTATCACATACGCACACAGCTTCGTTGACTAAATACAGGACAGTTGCAAGCTCTCTCTGTGACATAGGGTGCAATCGTAAATACGCTCTGGAAATCTGATCTGCACTCATGGAATGTCTCTTGTCCAATCAAATTACTTGGTCCCTTTATGACGTTGAACCCAGTGTGCGCTCCGGCACTCTGAGAGCGAATTTATGAACGCACCCATAATATGTGAATGTGGGTAACATCTATCTACGCCCTCTTAGGATCCCTTAGCTAGCAGAAAGGCTGTCTCTGTCACCTGATTGGCTGGATGACTATGTCTGCTGTCTAGCCGTACCTGCACAGAGTGGCCCTGATTGGCTCGGATCTGCAGTCGCCCGTCCTCCGGGTGAGGGCGGAGCTTAAAGCGCTGCTTGTCATTGGTGGCCACGACCCTCTCCACGTCCGCCAGGGAGAAGGGGCGGAACTGTGGGTGAGCCAGAAGGTCCTCCACCAATAGGAAGCCATCTGGGGGGGAGAGGCTCAATATTGTAATACCGGAGAACCCAAATGAGAGAACCAGAATCAGATTTAGGGTTAGGGTTATTCTGAGTGGGGCAGTCCCACTCATTTTTCATTTTATTTGACAGAGATAGTGAAGACAGACAGGAAAGTAAGGAGAAGAAGGGAGAGAGAAGCATGTCAGCAGGGCATGGGCCGGATTCGAACCCATGCCGACATGGGCATATGTGTGCACTGTAGACCGCGGTGCTAGACCACTGGACCACCCCAGGCAACAGAATTGTGTTTATTATTACATCAATGTACGGATACAATGAGTCAAATGATTGGGTACAGGTTTAATTAGACATGTGGAGATTATGTGGAGATTATGGGCGTCAAGCAGGCAAACGTGTTCATGTGTAGAGATATAATGACACTGATTGAGGTGGCAGGTCAGACGGCTGTCTTACTGCTGTGGTGCCAGTAGGGTAGCAAGGGAGGCTAGAGATATCAACTCCAGTAGATATGCGTTTAATTCAACCGTCAGAACACACTGCTCACCAGGGTTTAAGTGAAGGCCCATCTGGTTGGCTCCATGGCGCAGGGCGAACGACAGGGACTTTGACAGACGGACATCCTTGTCCTGTAAGGTAGCACATTTTTATTTTATTTATTTTTATTTGACCAGAAGAGAAGAAATACTTGTCAACATAGAACAATTCATACAATACATTAGTACGGCAAAGACAGTGAAGATAAATAACTAAAAACAAATAGAAACAAAATCAACTAACCTATGTGTGGAAAGAGAGCAGGGTGTGTGTGTGTGTGTGTGTATGCGTGTGTGTGTGTGTGTGTGTGTGTGTGTGTGTGTGTGTGTGTGTGTGTGTGTCATCAGGTTTAGGGTCGGTGGAGGTAGGAAATCGGAGGACCTCCACCAGCCTCCCCTGTCACATACAGAACAGACTGTAACTCAGAGGCTACCCATTCTAATTATAGCAACACTAGTTATACACAGGACAGGAGTCTCCCTGAGGTTGGTGTGGTGTATCAGGGGGGTATTCCATCAACATTGCTAAAGGAAAATCCAGGCTTCTTTTTTTTTCTATCGCAAGATTGATCAAAATACACCTGGATTTTCCTTTAGTGACGTTGATGGAATACCCCCCAGTACTCTGAATTAGTACCCTTTCCCTCACTATTTTACTTTTGTAAATGACAAAATGACAATTAATTGGAACATGTTCATGTCTCTCACCTCTCCAGCATGACAACCACGCCTCCCTCTTCCTCCTCTTCCTCCTCCTCTTCCTCCTCTGTGTCTGTCAGTGTCCATGTGCTCTTAATGTTCATTAAAGTCAGTCAAACTCTCATCTTTGGCTTCAGTTAACTAGCTACCTAGATACATTTGATTGTGTGTACGCATTCATTTATCTTCGATGAGTGACAAGCAACATGCCTCTAGGACATACGTCCAGACTGTACAACCATGAACCTTTACAACCATGAACCTGCAGTGGAGCAATAAACACCTTTACTGACAACCTAAACATGAGTCGTAAACAAGCATGCCCGTTCTTCTTCTTCTGTTGGATTTAACGGCAGCTTGCATCCTTAACGTTGCACTACTGCCATCTTCTGGATGTATCCAGCTCCTACATTGTCCAGCTCGTCAAAGTCTCCCTATCATTACATGCACATTTACATTAGGGATGCAACCTTAGAAAATATAAACATATTTTAAAAGTCAAAAATAAAAACCCATCTTTTTAATATTGCCTCAAGCATGCATTTCCACTATCACTTCCACTGTGTATATATTCCTATCAAGTATATACTCCTACAATATATACATATGTATTATTATTATTATTATTATTATTATTATTATATTTATTATATACAGTTTGGACACACCTTCTCATTCAATGAGTTTCCTTTATTTTCATGACTATTTGGTACATTGTAGATTTTCACTGAAGGCATCAAAACTATGAATGAACACATAGGAATTATGTATTTAACAATAAAGTGTGAAATAACTCTAAATATGTCTTATATTTTAGATTCCTCAAAGTAGCCACCCTTTGTTTTGTTGTTGTTAATAAAATATATAATAATAATATTAAATATAATATGTGTTAATAATAATATGGTATTATATATTTAATATTATTATTATATATTTTATTAACAACAACAACAAATTATTTTATTAACAACAAAAAAGCAATGGGTGGCTAAGTGTGACTTTACTCGTAAACTTCAAGGTACGGAATTAAATAAACAAAACAAACAAACAAACCCCTATCCAGCGGGTGGCAGTAGAGAGCAGCTTGTTACAATGTGAATGTATCATTTAAACACCATAGAAGAAGCTCTCCGTTCTGCCCAGTAGGTGAGAAATGCTACAACATTATGTCCTAAAATGTCTTTATATGACCGTTGTATGTTGTGCATGGCAACAGTATGTATCGCTACGTGTCTGATAACGAGTCCTTCTTTCAAACACCAGGTTCATTTAGCAGAGAAAGGTTAATGAAAGGGGTTTTATTGAGATAAACTAGCAGCAGCGAGCTAGCAGAAGGGCTACAGTAACAGTAACAGTTTGTCAGAATCAAACAGAATCATTTCTGCAAAACATCTCAGCCTCGAAACATCAGGACTCTCCTAAACTATGACATGTTTAGTTACACAACTAATGTCTAATATGGGGAACTATCCCAGTAGCTCATTGTTACATTCATGTGTATGTGAGGTAAAGGGTGGATGTGATTGTATAAAGGTGGAAAAAACATTTTTCCCTGAGTTGTCCTCATTGGTTAAACTGGTATTAAACACTCATAACATACAGTGATGTTAAATAACTGGTATTATACACTCATAACATACAGTAATGTTAAATAACTGGTATTACACACTCATAACATACAGTAATGTTAAATAACTGGTATTAAACACTCATAACATACAGTAATGTTAAATAACTGGTATTAAACACTCATAACATACAGTGATGTTAAATAACTGGTATTATACACTCATAACATACAGTAATGTTAAATAACTGGTATTACACACTCATAACATACAGTAATGTTAAATAAAGGGGCAAAAGCACAGCCTATTCCTAGGACATTTTCTGACACTTTTATAGCCATGAAAACAAAAATAAATCCAGGCGGGATGTTTGATTAATAATTAATAATAGGGTTAAAATGGCTCATAGTTTAAGTGGCATGCCAAAATCTCATCAGAGAAACTTTAAAGAAAGTTTGGTTGCAAATGACTTTGAGAGGATTTGATGTGCATTCTATTGAAAATCAATTAATCAGTTGCTGTCTCTCTGATCGATTTGCTCAGAAAGGGGACCATTTCCTCTTTGTAGAATCGCACACAGACAATTTATTTATTACATTTCCTTGACATGTTTGTAGTTTTTGGAACTGTATTTCTCAGCTGTAACAAAATGAATGAATCGTTTAACGACCAGTCGGTGGAATTTGTTTTCGGTACAGGTGGGAAAGCTCAATACAGCAGTGTCAAAAACATACATACATTACACACATTGCACATAACTATCACATGGACATGTACACACATAACCACAGGACAAGAACATAGTCAATATTTACCATTTTCAATATTTACCATTTGTATACCCATTTTATTTGTATACAATTTGTATACCCATTGTAACTTCATATTCATTATATTCAGCACCATACCAATGGCTACAAACATGTTCTTTAGTCAAAGAGATATTAGAAAAGGTCTTAAGGAAATTATTCAATGATATCATAGGGGGTAATTTTTCCTTAGGATCCTTTTGACTACAGAACGAAGAAAATTGCAGTTTTCACATGTGTAGACACTGGTATGGTGTTGGAGATAGGCCTAGTTAATGTGATGTTATACCTTTGTGAAGTGTCCCTTTACAGCATTGTTTTCTTATCTCAATTGTCAGATGTGTTGTATAACCGTTGTATAAAAGCAATGGTCCTCTGTGGCTCAGTTGGTAGAGCAGGGTGCTAACAACACTTAGGTTGTGGGTTCGATTCCCTCTAGGACCATATATCCTGAAAAATGTATGCACTCATTGCAATGTAAGTCGCTTTGGATTAAAGCGTCAGCTAAATGGCATATATTATTATTCATATTATTCTATCAATAATGCCCTTGAGGCATTGGTAGAGGTAGATGTCACAGTTAAATGACGCCTGTTGTGTCTCGTGCCTATGAACTCCCTTCACCCGTGACGATATTGACGATAAATTGCGGTCTCTCTGGCATTATTGCTTAATTATACAAAGGTCAAGGAATGTAGGCCTCAGATGTACCAGATGGCTTGTCATTGAGGGAGGGAGAGAGAGAGAGAGAGAGGGAGGGAGAGAGAGAGAGGGAGAGAGAGACAGAGGGAGAGAGAGAGAGAGAGAGAGGGGGGGAGAGGGAGGGAGAAAGAGAGGGAGGGAGAGAGAGGGGGAGAGGGAGGGAGAGAGAGAGAGAGAGGGAGAGAGAGACAGAGGGAGAGAGAGAGAGTCACACAACAAGTGATAAGAAACAAAATACAGTATGGTGCCTCTCCTCTTCCCCTTCCTCCTCCATCTCTCCCTTGTTTAGCCCAGGCCCCCCCGCCCCCCCTTGCTGCTGGCTGTCGCCCCCCCCCCCTGCTTGCTGCTCTGTGTTAGGCCATAACAGCTGAGGCCTCCCCTCCAGGCTCAGGTGGTTGTTCATCATCTCCCTGACAGCAGCAGGACCAGGGACATGAGGGGATCAACACGTTGGAGGAACATATGGTTCATCTTTTTTTTTTTTTTTATGTTTTCCTATGGGGGGACTTGTTTGTTTGACATATGGGGGGACTTGTTTGTGTATGCGGTGGTGATACAGTATGCCAATTGAACCTCAAACCTCTCTGCCATCTGTGGGTGGCGGCTGTGGCGCAGGAGGTAGAGCTGCCGTCTAATGATCGCAAGGTTGCCGCTATTGGTGTGTGAATGGGTGTGTGAATGGGTGAATGAGAGGCCGTTGTAAAGCGCTTTTGGATAAAGGCGCTATATAAGTGCAGTCCATTTACCATTTAAATCTGCCTGACAGGGCTACCTTTTGGTTTGGAGAGGCTGGGATAGCTAAACAGATGATGAGTTGCATCTAAAACATGTCATGTAGCCTAAGCAGTTGTACCTAAAACTAGTGTTGTTCCGATACCATTTTTTGATCCCGATACCGATACCGATACCTGACCGTGCAGTACTTGCCGATACCGAGTACCAATCCGATACCACGGCGTTTGAAAAAACAAAACAAAAAAACATGTTTTTTGAGCCGCATACTCACCTCGATGTAAAATTATTGCTAACACTTAGTCTGGCACTGCTCAAAACCTTTGTAAAACAGGAAAAAATACCAACAGAGAGTGAATACTATAGAACTTTTTTTTTATTGTCTACCTGGTATGGTGACAAGAAAATCAACCCCTTATAAAACCTGAAATGTGGCTCTCACAGATGCCAATCAGTGCAATATCCATTTAAGATATAAAACAGTCGTAGTAGTAGTGCAACAGCAAGTGAACATTTACAAACAAAATAACTTTAGTACTTAAAAAAATAAAAAATAAAAAAAATAAAAATTCGGGTTAGTACTCGCCGATACCAGCATTTTTGTGCGTATCGGTGGCCATGCCGATACTAGTATCGGTATCGGAACAACACTACCTAAAACATGTCATGTAGCCTAAGCAGTTGTATCAGTGGTTTCTGTCCTTGTCTGTGGTGACACAGCTGTTAAACAACTACAACAAAAAATGGAAAACAAAGTGAATACGGTACAACAGCAACTCTCTGTACAAACTGTTAAAAGAGAGCAGGTCAGAGCAACACGATTGGTCCACTGCGCGGTCGGTGTGTTTGCCGGGGCTGCTGGGAGTGGTGATGTCAGGGCTCTGAGCTCAGGACTGATTAACCTTCAACTAATTGGGCCCCTCATCTGTCCTAACCTCCCCCCGTGAACCTGGCACCAGACCTGAGTACCCTTCTCCTCAGTGCTACCCTCTAGGTTAAGTATGATTGGTTTGGACCACTTCGCTATCAAGAGGCAATTAATAACAACTAGAAATATAACTAGAAAGAGGAAGTTCCTAATAAACTAGAAAGAGGAAGTTCCTGAAGAAACTTTGTTGGCTTACTAAAAGTGTAGGCTAATTATGGCTAGATTATGTGCAAATATAGATGTTTTGAGTTTGACACGACGGTCTCTTGTCCCTTAGATCTCCGGGAGGCAGAGCAGCACTTCAACCTCGCCGTCACCATGGAAACCAGGAGGAGGAGGAGACCTTGAGGAGGTCCAGCTGTCTCTCAGACCGCCGTGCGGCGCATTACCACTGTGCCCACCAGAGGGCGCCCTCTTCAACACTCCAGTAGGTGGTTCTTCAACACTTCTTCACAGGCCTGATGTGTTGATCACATGCACAGCGACACACACAGACACATACACACACACACACACACACACACACACACACACCCACACACACACACTCAGGAGACGAGAGAGAACCTTTTCTTCATCAGCATTGTTTTCTCCTCACTCTACTTACTTAGCCATGCCTCCTTGTAACTCTCTCTCTGTGTCTCTCTCTCTCTCTCTGTGTCTCTCTCTCTCTCTGTGTCTCTCTCTCTCTCTCTGTGTCTCTCTCTCTCTCTCTGTCTCTCTCTCTCTGTCTCTCTCTCTCTGTGTCTCTCTCTCTCTGTCTCTCTCTCTCTCTGTCTCTGTCTCTCTCTCTATCTCTCTGTCTCTGTCTCTCTCTGTCTCTCACTCTGTGTCTCTTGTTATGTCTCCCTCCCTCTCCCTCCCTCTCTCTCTCCCTCCCCTCCCTCTCTCTCTCCCTCCCTCTCTCCCTCCCTTCCTCTCCCTCCCCTCCCTCCCTCCCCCTCCTCCTCTCTCCCTTCCTCTCCCTCCCTCTCCAACTCCCTCTCCTCCCTCCCTCCCTCTCCTCCCTCCCTCTCCCCTCCCCCAGACGATGGACTTCCCCCAGCACTCCCAGCAGCTGTTGTCGGGCCTGCGTTCCCAGCGCCAGCGGGGTTTCCTGTGCGACTGCACGGTGCTGGTCGGCTCCTCGCGCTTCCTGGCCCACCGGGCCGTCCTGGCCTCCTGCTCGCCCTTCTTCCACATGTTCTACTCCGAGGCCCAGGGAGGAGGAGGAGGGGGCGGAGGGGGTCCAGGGGGGGGCAGGGGAGGCGGAGGCGGGGGGACTGAGGCGGTCACCCTGGACGCGGACATCGTGACGGCGGCGGCGTTCGGGCTGCTGCTGGACTTCATGTACGAGGGGGCCCTGCGCCTGGACGCCCCGCCGCGCGCCGAGGACGTCCTGGCGGCCGCCAGCTTCCTGCACATGAACGAGGTGGTGCGCGTCTGCAAGAGGAGGCTGCTGCAGCGCCGCCCGCTGGCCGAGGCCGACAGCACGGGGGAGAGGGGGGGGGCGGAGGCGGGGGGGGCGATGACAGGACCCGCCCCCAGGGTAGTCGGCGTGGCGACACAGAGGGTCTCCGGGAGGCGGGAGGAGAGGAGGGGGGTGGGGGTAGGGGTGCGGGTCGCTGGGGTAGGGGTGCACACGCCGCCTCCGCCCCCCCACACCGCCCCCCTCAGCCCCGACGTAGCCGACACCACCCAGCCGGGGATGGAGCTGGGAGCCCCCTCCCTCCACCTCTCTGCCCCGTACGGAGGGGGGGGGCTCAGGCTGGGGGGGGGAGGGGGCTCCTCGGCCCTCTGCAGCCCCTGCAGCTCCACGGAGACGTACGGTCACCATAACAACCACCAGCACCAACCCTCCCCGTCCGCCACGTCGTCGTCCTCCTCCTCTTCCCTCGCCCCCCCCCCGGCGACCGCCTCGCCCGCGGTCGTCACGGCAACACCCCACCTGGACCACAGCGGCTCCTCCAGCTCCAGCCCCACCGTCGCAACACGGCAACACGCCCTCCTCGGCGCGCACCCCCACCCCCACCCCCCCATCAGGATACACCTACCCGCCGTCAGCCTCCAGCCCTCCCCTCACCACAGCCTCCATGCGGCCCCCCGGCCCACGCCACGGCCGCAGGGGGGGAGGGGGAGGGGGAGGGACGCGGGGGAGGCCGTCGGGGCTGGGGCACACTCCAACCTGGAGGAAGGAGGAAGGGTGGAGGAGGTGGAAGAAGAGGAGGAGGAGGAGGTGGAGGAGAAAGCGGACGCGATGGTGGTGAAGGTGAAAGTGGAGGCCATCGTGATCTCAGACGAGGAGCTGGAGGAGGAGGAAGGGAGGGGGAGGGGCGGGGGGAGGGAGGAGGAGGAGGAGGGGGGGATGATGATGATGATGATGGAGGAGGTCAAAGACGGGGACGAGTTTGACGAGGAGGAGGAGGAGGGGGGGGACCACCACCAGAGAGGAGGAGAGGGGCTGGCCAGCCCCCACTACCACCAGTCCCACCAGCACCACCCCTCCCTCCAGCTCCAGATGACCCAGCACCCCCCCTCCGACGGCGCACCCCTCCCCTTCCCCCTGTCGCCCTCCGGCCCCGGCCCCGGCCCCTCCGACACCTCCTCCTCCTTCCCCTCCTTCCTCTTCCCCTCCTCCTCCTCCTCCTCCGCTCAGCAGCAACACTCCTCGTCCTCCTCCGACCAGCCAGGCGGGGGCGGGGGGGGCTACTTCCAGGACTTCCAGGACTCCATGGGGGGCTACGTGGAGGACCTGCCCACCTGCGGGGTCTGCGGGAAGACCTTCTCGTGCGCGTACACCCTGAGGCGGCACGCCATCGTGCACACGCGCGAGCGCCCCTACGAGTGCCGCTACTGCTACCGCAGCTACACACAGTCGGGGGACCTGTACCGCCACATACGCAAGGCGCACGACAACAGTCTGCCGGCCAAACGCAGCAAAGGGGAGGGAGAGCAGCAGCCGCAACCGCAACCGCAACCGCCGCTCAGCTAACACACACACACACACACACACTTGGACCACTTGTCCCCTCTCTCCAAAGCTTGAGACAGACACACACACGTTCGTGTCCCCTCCCCTCTTCTAATGCTGCCAGTGTGACGTCTCCAGAACACAAAACAGGAGGGAGATGAAGATTTGAAGAGAGTGTTGGACGGTTTGTTTGTTTGTTTTTATATTGAGAATATATGAATACCATAAGCTGTTAAACTCGTACTCCCTGTCCCTGTTGTTTGTTACGTGTGAATCTACGACCAACTGTCTTACTGTTCTCTGTGTGCCAACGAGACTTTGTGAAACCTTGACATGTTATTGTGATGATGTTCTCCAGTCGTTGTATACCGAGTCAACACGAGCAGTGCTACTACTACTACAAGTCTTTGGGGGGTAATGGGTTAGTGGATTATGGGTAAAATGTCCATAGTGGCTAAAATGTCATAACCTTTTTTCACAGAATAGGAACACGTGGACCATTTGCACGGTCCAGTATTTGTGTCTTTTAATTCCATCGTCAGTAATAATAAATCACTTGAACACTCTGTCTGCATCTCAATGTTTTAATACCACAGCAGACGTACGATGAAATGTACAAGAGAAAGAGAACACAACAGTTCAGATGAAACACACACGTACACATGCACACACCTAACTACAGGGTTGCAACACTAGCAGCAGTACACACACACACACACACACACACTCCATCTACCACAGCCCAACAGAACAGACTACAGGTTGTTCTTCCCATCATGGTTGTTCGTGCCAATTTCACCAGCAAGGCCAGAATCAAGCCATGGCTACAGAACACCTGACTGCCCAGCTTGTCTCTGAGTCAGGAGCTGGGGGAGGGAGGCAGGTGATGGAGGCAGGAGATGGGGGGAGGGAGGCAGGTGATGGGTGGGGGAGGGAGGCAGGTGATGGGTGGGGGAGGGAGGCAGGAGATGGAGGCAGGTGATGGGTGGGGGAGGGAGGCAGGAGATGGAGGCAGGTGATGGGTGGGGGAGGGAGGCAGGTGATGGAGGCAGGTGATGGGGGACGGAGGGCCCCCCCTCCCCTCCCCTCCATCAGTCATCCACCGGTCCATGTATCTGTAAACCAGGTCAACAACATTGTTAGATTCAAAACCTCAACCTTCTTTTATGACCAATCAATCAGCCATACATGATGTTGGTATCCTCCTTACTCACGACCTGAAGTAGACTAGATCATCTCTAAGACAATAATAGACTTAAATTAAGAAAATAACTTATATTTTTTTTAAATTCAAAAGGAATTGTTATCTAAATATTATAGTCTATGTAGATAGACGTTAGTGATTTCCTTTCTACGTTTATGCACGTCTATACCAAGCCAGGCACGTGTTTGACACCATTCGTCGTTCCATGCTACATTACAATGAGCACATCCTCCCATGTCTACCTCCTCCAGCCTCCCCATGACCTGTACTCACCGCTTCTGCCAGCTCAGGCCAGGCCATCGCCATGACGACGCCGTCATCAGTGCTGGGAGGAGTCTCGAGGTTCCAGTAGGTAAGGTTATGGAACACGGAGGTCACCTTCACTGTCCTGTCCTAGAGAGACACACACACACACACACACACACACACACACTATTACCTCACAAATCTCTTTGACAGTAAAGAGTTCCAGTTTGACTGGAGTTACAGTGTTAGCTAACTACCAGCCCCATAACTGACGCCTAGCTTGAACTATGGGGCTAGCAAGCGACTTGACAAACGAAACCAAACTGCTCCATAAACCATGGACTTGCCAGCTACGAGTAATGTTAATCGTAGCGAAATCATACGCAATGAATGCGTACACTTAACTGACATTTAAGACTCGTTCCCATAGCAACACAGCTATTAAGTCAAGCTTAACCTCAAAATAAGTCTTAATTTTTATGCAACAGGCAGTCTTAACTTGACTGGTCTAACCTGAGAATATAAGACTAGTCTAAGGCTTAGACCAGTCTTAATCTATGTTTATGCAACTGGCTCCAGGACTAAGCTTAAGCCTTGTCTGTGAAACCGGCCCTCGGTCTCTTAAGCACAAAGTCAGACCACACTGGTCACCAAAGTGACTTTTCTCAATCATTATGAGTAGGTATGGCCTGCATCATGTTCACATTCATTCACATTATGTCACTTCTCACCTCCTGGTCAGAGGTGGGTTTGTTGACCTCTTTCAGCACAAGGCCAGTGTATCCCTGCGGACAGCTGACCTCCTGACCTTTCAACCCGCGACCCCTGAAAGACACGGTCTTCTCTGCAGGTAGATAGGGGGAATACAATACACATTTTTAAAATGATTACTACTTGATCTTTTCAGTTTGTAAAGCGTCTTTGAGTGTCTAGAAAAGCGATATATAAGTCTAATGTATTACTATTATTATTATTATTATTATTATTATTATTATTACATTTGACACACAGAATGTCAGAAATTAGCACTCTTAACTATTTAAAACGTTTTAACAGTCATACTGTGAGACACAGAGAGAGAGAGACAGAGAGAGAGAGACAGAGACAGAGGCAGAGAGAGAGAGACACACCGTTTAACACACGTCATACTGTACTACACACCATGTTTGCGGTCTTTAACGGTGGACGTGAAGAACTGAGACACCTCCGCCGGCCCCTCGTGGTCGATGTCACAGGGCATCAGATGGACCGGGACACTCTCTGCCTGGGCCCTGGAGGAGAGCAGCACCGTGGTCACACTGGCCCCCGACGTCATCCTGTCAACCTGCATGAGACAGACACCACTATGTCATTAAGTATGTGTCCATCTGTCCATCACTCTCTCTGCTTGTCCAAGTATTCTGTCCATCACTCTCTCACTCTATTTGTCCAAGTGTTCTGTCCATCACTCTCTCTATTTGTCCAAGTATTCTGTCCATCACTCTCTCACTCTATTTGTCCAAGTGTTCTGTCCATCACTCTCTCTGCTTGTCCAAGTATTCTGTCCATCACTCTCTCTATTTGTCCAAGTATTCTCTCCATCACTCTCTCTATTTGTCCAAGTATTCTCTCCATCACTCTCTCTGCTTGTCCAAGTATTCTGCCCATCACTCTCTCACTCAAGGACCCCAATTGAAATAAGCCAGTGGCTTTCTTGGGTTTTTATCCTGTTAGTTGACCTTGTATGTAATATGTACTTTCATGTACCTACTTCTGCAAATCTTCTAATAACGTTTTCAATCAATTCAATCAATCAAAACTCTATTTGTCACTATGAGGAAGACACGATTATGTCATTAAGTATGTGTCCATCTGTCCATCACTCTCTCTGTTTGTCCAAGTATTCTGCCCATCACTCTCTCACTCTATTTGTCACTATGAGGAAGACACGATTATGTCATTAAGTATGTGTCCATCTGTCCATCACTCTTTTTGTTGAAGTATTCTGTCCATCACTCTCTCTGTTTGTCCAAGTATTCTGTCCATCACTCTCTCTATTTGTCCAAGTATTCTGTCCATCATTCACTCTATTTGTCCAAGTATTCTGTCCATCATTCACTCTATTTGTCCAAGTATTCTGTCCATCACTCTCTCACTCTATTTGTCCAAGTATTCTGTCCATCATTCTCTCACACTATTTGTCCAAGTATTCTGTCCATCACTCTCTCTATTTGTCCAAGTATTCTGTCCATCTCTCACTCTATTTGTCCAAGTGTTCCGTCCATCATTCAGGACATTCACACACTCTCTGTACAGTAAAGTAGTAATATGTGTATGGCTCTGATTCAGCAAATAGATCTATGAGAAATGCCCATGACCATCTGTAAGAACATTGTCACTGTCAGGACATGAACGATAAGCAGTAGAATAAAAAGTAATGCCTAATTACAGGTAGTTTAATCCAGTTAGTTAGAACTACTTACAGCAAGTGGCTACAATATCTGAATTCCCCTTGATGCTTCGCCCCAGTAAAGGTTATTCTAATCTTCAGGCACTGGGAAAATAATTCGAAAACAATTGTATGTAAAACGAATCATTAAGTCTATGACACGAATGCACCACAGTCAGTTAAAAAAACGATTTAAAGAGAACAACATCAGACTCTGATCATATTATTATTCCATCAGTCTACCTTTCAATGTTTTCCAACATCCATGTGAGAAAATAAAGTCGCATGCGATTGGTTGAGCGCTTCTTCTCCGCTGTAGGAACCGTACTTTTTGGCGGGTCTACCTTCAACTCATTTAAGGGCAGGCTGCCCCCTACCGTACAGGAGGGTCTCATCAACAACACTATATTATTTGAGTAAATAGTAAAAGGTGTAATTATTTATTTAATTTTACATTCGAACATAAACATATACAGCATATACTTTTAACATAAACATATGCATATACTTTTTTAATATTCAAGTGTTATGGATTTTATTTTTCAAGTGTTATGGATGATATTTTTATTGTTTCAGAAGTGTGACATCACACATGTTTAATTGATTGATTGATTGATTGATTGAAAACTTTATTAGAAGATTTGCAGAAGTAGGTAGATGAAAGTACATATTACATACAAGGTCAACTAACAGGATAAAAACCCAAGAAAGCCACTGGCTTATTTCAATTGGGGTCCTTGATTCTCAATTCATCGTTACATGTAAGACAGACAAAAAAAACTAGTACTATCTATAAGATAATACAGACAAATAACTAGTACTATCTACAAGATAAACATACATCCAATATGGGAAGAACAATACAACAAAACATAAGGTATGTACAGCGGGTAGGACAGGTGGGGACATACACCACAGGTGGGGGCGGGGGACAAAACACAAAGTATGTACAGTGGGTAGTTCGGGCAGGGGGACAGACATATAATATGTACAATGGGTAGTTCGGGCGGGGGGACAAAACAACAAGTATGTACAGTGTGTGGTCATGGTGGGGGGGGGGGGGGTACAAAAACACCAGTAGATTTAGGCGGGGGGGAGGGGGGGCGACATAATAACATTGCGTTTGCTCAGAGTGTAGACCAGGTAGGGGGGTGGGACAAAACAACTAGTATGTGCAGAGGGTATTTCGGGTGTGGGGGGGGGGGGGGGGGGGGGGTGGGAGACATAACAACAAAACCACAAGAATATATAGAGGGTAGTCCTGGTGGGGGTGTAGTCTTTTAATTTGATTTTTGATTTAGAGGGTCCAGTTACGGATTGCAGCCTCCTGTAAATGTTTTTTGAGAGTGGTTTTGAAGGTGGGCAGTGTTTTGCACTCCTTTAAGATTATAGGAAGGGCGTTCCACATTTTTACTGCATAGTTTGCAAACGAGTTTAACCCCTTGTTTGTGGTGCAACGCGGTTGAACGTGGTTCGTGGAGCTTCCTCTGGTATTGTATGTGTGGACGTTGTTCACTTTTTGGAAGTATGTTGACAGGTACTTGGGTGTCTTTGTGGTGTAGCGTATCTTGAAGACCAGGCCCAGTGCAAGCTGCTGCACTCTGTCAACTACTCGTAGCCAATCAAGGCTCAAAAAATGAGCAGCGGTTAGATGTGTCCTAGGGTTGAGGCCTAGCAGAAGCCTAACCAGTTTATTTTGGGCTGTCTGGAGTCTTGTTTTTTGGGCCTTTGTGGTTCTATAGTACCATGATGTTACGGCATAGTCGAAGTGACATTGAATGAGAGCTCCTGATAGGGTCCTCAGTGTGTTTTTACTGACAAGTGAGGATATCCTGTACAAGAATCTAGTTCTATGGTTAACTTTTTTGATTACTTTTGCTGCCATTTTATCTCCGGAAAGATTTGCCTCTAAGATGGAGCCCAGGTATGTAATATCCTCTTTTCTTGTGATAGTAATGTTACCCACTTTTATTTTGTAATTTACAGCCTTTCTGAGTTTAGATGGGGATCCGTATAGGATGGTTTCAGTTTTACCTAGGTGTATTGATAGTTTATTGTCAGCTAGCCAGATGCAGATTCTACTCAGTTCAGTGCTTAGCGCTTTTTCCAACTGCAATATGTCCCTGTCAGAGACCAGCAGAGCCGAGTCATCCGCGAACAGGAACAAATTGCAATCACATGCTGATGACATGTCATTCACATATATTAGGAACAGTAAAGGTCCCAATATGCTTCCTTGTGGAACGCCGCAGGTCACTGGGAGGGGGGGGGACAGTGTTCCGTTCACACTAACCACCTGTTCCCTCCCCTCTAAGTAGGATTGCATCCAGCTCACCGATGTTCTATCGAACCCAATTGCTTTCAGTTTATCTAACAATATGTGGTGATCTACTGTGTCGAAGGCCTTCTGGAGGTCCAGCATGACCATGCCGCAGTACTTGCCCGAGTCCACCTCATGGTTGATGTGGTCGTTCAAATAGAGAAGGCATGTGTCAGTGGAATGGGATGTTCTGAATCCTGATTGAAATTCATACATCAGATTTTTTTCGGTAAGGTACCTATCAACCTGTTCATAAACTATTTTTTCCATAAGTTTCGAGATGGAATTAAGAATAGAAACAGGTCGGTAGTTGCCTGGGTCTAATTTGCTTCCTTTTTTATACAGTGGGGTTACCCTTGCTATTTTAAAGTCAAGGGGGACGTGTCCCTGTTTGATGGAGAGGTTTATTATGTGGGTGATGATTGGGGTAATGGAGGCAGCTGAGTCTTTTAGAAATCTGGCTGGATTGTCATGGCCCGTGGCCTTTTCTGAGTGTAGAGCGCCCAGTTTTTTAAACACCTCATCGTTTGACACCATGGAGAGTTTAAAATCATCTTTGCGTACACCCAGTTTATTGTAGAACGCACGGATGTGCTCTACACCATAACGCCCTGAGTGGGGTGGTAGATTGTTAACTAATGTTCATCTTTTACTGTCAGTCTCTCTCTCTGTCTTCGTCTCTCTCGTTGTCATGACGTTGTTGTAGGTGGGCGGGAACTAGAGGAGGCTGGTGGAGGTAGAAATCGGAGGACGGGGCTCATTATAATGCATGGAACAGAATGAGGAACGGTACCAGACTTGATACCATTCCCTACTCCGTTCCCTGCCTTACAATGAGCCCCATCCTCCGATTTTTCTACCTCCACCAGCCTCCCCTGGCTGAAACACTATCAGTCATAGAAGTGATCGAACTCGTCGTCAGACCCCGGGTCCTCTGTCTTTCTGTCCGGCTCCTCTTCCTCAGACAGACTGTCCAACTGTCCACTTGGAGCTGGAAAACACATTTAGAATAGATTAGATTAGATTAGATTCGATTCGATTAGATTCGATTTGATTCAACTTTATTGTCATCGCAGAGTCCAAGTACAACGAAATGCAGACAACATGCATTAACAATGCAGCATGCATGCATGAAAGAATGACTCTAGGGCGGCTATCAATTTATCCATGTTATTAATATGCTACGCTAACGTCATCTGGTGACAGAAGTGACCTAACCTTTGGGTTCGACTGCTGTGACTTTCTGTTCTTCTTCCTTCCTACGAAAACAAACAGAAGAGAAATGACAGAAATGAGAGAAGTGAAACTGAACGGCAACTCAGCCTCAGAGGCAGTCACGACTTCAGAGGAACCGACCGAACGAAATGGTAAATTGACTGCACTTATATAGCGCTTTTATCCAAAGCGCTTTACAACGGCCTCTCATTCACACACACATTCACACACCAATGGCGGCAAGCTACCATGCAAGGCGCCGGCCCGCTCACTGGGAGAAATTTGGGGTTCAGTGTCTTGCCCAAGGACACTTCGACATGTGGCCAGCCGGGGCTCGAACTGCCGATCTGCCAACCTTGCGATCATTAGATGGTGGCTCTACCTCCTGCGCCACAGCCGCCCCACCAACGACTCACCGTTCTTTCTGCGAGTCTGTTCGTGGAGCGAGGAGACTTTCAATATCGTCATCATCATCATCATCGTCATCATCATCTTTGTCTTCAGGAGAGACATCCGCAGACAATGGATAACCCTTCACAGCGTCACCATCTTCATCATAGTCACCACCACCACCACCATCATCATCTTCATCAAGAGCCTCCTCCTCCTTTTCGTCCGCCGGGCTGAGCCTTTTGACTTTGATGGACCTGAGAATCATGACATAAGTCAGTGACCATCATCACCATCATCATCATCATCATCACCATCATCATCACCATCATCATCATCACCATCATCATCATCACCACTATCATCATCACCATCATCATCATCATCATATGAGTGAGTACCTAGGCTCCTGTGGTGAAATGATGCAGTTGTCGTCATCAGAATCTTCCTCCTCTTCCTCACCCTCTTCCTCCCCTACCGACCCTTCCTCATCCTCCTCTCTCTCATCCCCACCTTCCCAAGCTCCTTCTTCTTCTTCTTCTCCTTCTCCACTACCCACGACGCCATCTTCCATCTCTCCCTCCTGGGAAATGTCCGAACCCTCCCTCTCTTTTTCCATCTCTCTATCAGTCCCCTCAACCTCTACCTCATCCTCCTCTCCCTGTCCTTCCGAGTCCTGCACCTCCTCAATGTCGTCCTCTTCCCTCTCTTCCTCCTCCTCCTCCTCCTCTTCTTCCACTGGTGAATTCTCCCTCATAGAGGCACCCTCTTCCTCCTCTTCCTCTTCCTCTTCATCCCCCTCTTCCTCTCTTTCCTCTCTCTGGCTCTCTGTCTTCTCATTCCCTTCATCCTTTTCCTCTTTTTCACTCATGTCATCTTCTTCCCCTGCGTCTCCTTCTCCTCCTATCTCATTCTCTCTCTCGTGTTTCTCCTCCTCCTCCTCCTCCTCTCCCCCTGTTCCACCCTCCTCCTCTCCCTCCGTAGCCTCCGCATCACTCTCTCCTCCTCCTCCCTCGATCTTCACACTGACGCTTCCTGAGAATGGACTCCCTGACTCCCCCCTTTGACTCCCTGACTCCTCTTTGTGACTCACTGACTCCTCCATTTGACTCCCTGGCTCCTCCCCCCCCTGGCTTCTGGTTCTCTGCACCTCCTCCTCCTCCTCCTCCCCCCGGGGGACAGACAGCCCCTCCTTCCTCCTCCTCCTGCTGGTGCTCCTCCTGCTCCTTGCCACAGGTATCCCATCATTCTCGGAGCTCGGAGCAACAGATGCTGAAGACTCCCCCCGCCCATTGGCAATGGACCCTCCAGGGGAACTGAGAGAGAGAGAGAGAGAAAGAGAGAGAGAGAAAGAGAGAGAGAGAAAGAGAGACAGAGAGAGAGAATGAGAGAAAGAGAGAGAGAAAGAAAGAAAGAAAGAAAGAAAGAGAGAGACAGAGAGAGAGAAAGAGAGAGAGACAGAGAGAGAGACAGAGAGAAAGAAAGAAAGAAAGAAAGAGAGAGAATAGGTTCAGTCACCCTGGTGTTCAACTGACATACAGTACAGTGCCTTTGGAAAGTATTCAGACCCATTCACTTTTTTCTCTCTTTATGGGGGTATTGTGTGTGATTGATTGATGGCATTGCAATTCTTTAATTTAATCCATTTAAATCCATGAAACATCAAATATGTTTTGAGGGCATTTCCGGCCCAGTAGGACAGAGACAGCAGAGACCGACAGGACGGCTGGGCGAGGGAGAGGAGGGACGACATGCAGGACAGGTCCACGGCCGGGACGGAACCAGGGGCCCAGAGACCACGGGGCAGGTGGCAGGGGGACCCAGGCCAGCCAGGGACCCCGAACCACCCAGGTGACCCCCACATCCGCTTTAAACTGAGTCTATAAGACAACGAAATAAAATAAAAAGTGAAGGGGTCTGAATACTTTCCAAAGGCACTGTAATGTGTGTGCGTGCGTGTGTGCATGTGTGTGTGTGTATGTGTGCGTGTGTGTGTGCGTGTGTGTGTGCGTGTGTGTGTGTGTGCGTGTGTGTGTGTGTGTGTGTGTGCGTGTGTGTGCGCGTGTGTGTGTGTGTGTGTGTGTGTGCGTGTGCGTGTGTGTGCGTGTGTGTGTGCGTGTGTGTGCGTGTGTGTGTGTGTGCATGAGAACTGTGCGTCCTACACACCTCGGGGAAGTATTTCCCTCTTTGTCTGTAGATCTCTCTTCTTCTCCTCTTCCTCCCTTCTTCTTCTTCTCCTCCTTCCTCCTCCTCTCTTCACAGGCTCGGCTGGAGGCCCGGCTACTCTCACTGCTCTCCCGGTGACCACCGGACAGACGCACTGCACACACACACACACACACACACACACACACACACACACACACACACACACACACATACACGCATGCATGCACACACACGCACACACAAACACACACACACACAAACACACACACACACACACACACACACACACAAAACACAGGTTTGGGATCAGATAAGTTCAAGAGACATATTATTATATAGTATTGAGTGCTGTAGCTCATCGCTCTAGCCAGGGTGCAGTATAGTCCAGTCAGGCTGTACTAGGCTAGAGTTATCTAGAGTTATCTAGGGTTATCTAGGGTTGTCTAGAGTTATCTAGAGTTATCTAGGGTTATCTAGAGTTATCTAGAGTTATCTAGGGTTATCTAGTTATCTAGAGTTATCTAGGGTTATCTAGTTATCTAGAGTTATCTAGGGTTATCTAGAGTTATCTAGTTATCTAGAGTTATCTAGGGTTATCTAGGGTTATCTAGTTATCTAGAGTTATCTAGGGTTATCTAGTTATCTAGAGTTATCTAGGGTTATCTAGAGTTATCTAGTTATCTAGAGTTATCTAGGGTTATCTAGAGTTATCTAGTTATCTAGAGTTATCGAGGGTTATCTAGGGTTATCTAGGGTTATCTAGGGTTATCTAGAGTTATCTAGTTATCTAGAGTTATCTAGTTATCTAGGGTTATCTAGTTATCTAGAGTTATCTAGAGTTATCGAGGGTTATCTAGTTATCTAGAGTTATCTAGGGTTATCTAGGGTTGTCTAGGGTTATCTAGAGTTATCTAGGGTTATCTAGGGTTATCTAGAGTTATCTAGGGTTATCTAGGGTTATCTAGGGTTGTCTAGGGTTACCTGAAGCTGTGGTCCTCACCTGGCTTGGTGTCCAGCTCACGGGACTGATCCCTGCACCTCTCGTCTCTCTGCCTCCGCCCCACACTGCTCTCCTCCCCAGGACTGGCCCCCTCCCTTCCCCCCTCCTCACCCTCCACACTGCTCTCCTCCCCAGGACTGGCCGCCGCCCTTCCCCCCTCCTCACCCTCCACACCCTGCCTCACCCCCCACGCCCTGGGGTCAAGCAGGGAGGGGCCGGGGGGCCTGAGGGGCTGGGGGGCTGGAGGGCTGACTTGAGCCCTAGGAGGGAGGCCAGCCACCCCCCCACCAACCCCCCAGGACAGGGGGGGCTCTGTCTGGGGGGTGGCCCACGGTGGTGAGCCCTGCGGGACCCTGGTGTGGGGCCTACTGGGGAGGGGGGAGGGGTAGAGAGGCTGGATAGGGTAAGGCTGAGGAGGGGAGTGGAGGGAGGGGTGGAGGGAGGGGTGGAGGGACTGAGGGAGGTGGGGACCCTGTGTGATGTCACCCAGCTGGAGGTTAAAGGGCACTCGGCTGTGGGAGGCGGCCAACTGGGGTGGAGTCTGGGTCAGCCAGGAGGACTGAGGAGGGGAGATGCTGGAAGGATGGGGGCCATTTTGTCTGTAGTCTGGTCGGCCATTTTGTCTGTACTCTGGTCGGCCATTTTGTCTGTAGTGCTCTTGAGGTGCAGCGGCATTCTGGGTCTGGTGGACCTGACCTGAATAGTGAAGATAAATCAGTGAGGTTAGTTGGTGGGGTGCTAGTCCTCCCCCCTCCTCCCTCCTGTCCTCCCCCCTCCTCCCCCTGTCCTCCTCCCTCCTCCCCCCTGTCCTCCCCCCTCCTACCCCCTGTCCTCCTCCCCCCTGTCCTCCCCCCTGTCCTCCTCCCTCCTCCCCCCTGTCCTCCCCCCTCCTCCCCCCTGTCCTCCCCCCTGTCCTCCTCCCCCCTGTCCTCCTCCCTCCTCCCCCTGTCCTCCTCCCCCCTGTCCTCCCCCCTGTCCTCCTCCCTCCTCCCTCCTGTCCTCCTCCATCCTCCCCCCTGTCCTCCCCCCTCCTCCCCCCTGTCCTCCTCCCTCCTCCCTCCTCCCCCCTGTCCTCCCCCCTCCTCACTCCTCTCCTCCCCCCCCTGTCCTCCTCCCTCCTCCCCCCTGTCCTCCTCCCTTCTCCCCCCTGTCCTCCTCCCTCCTCCCCCCTGTCCTCCTCCCTCCTCCCCCCTGTCCTCCTCCCTTCTCCCCCCTGTCCTCCTCCCTCCTCCCCCCTGTCCTCCTCCCTTCTCCCCCCTGTCCTCCTCCCTCCTCCCCCCTGTCCTCCTCCCTCCTCCCCCCTGTCCTCCCCCCTCCTCCCCCCTGTCCTCCTCCCTCCTCCCCCCTGTCCTCCTCCCTCCTCCCCCCTGTCCTCCTCCCCCCTGTCCTCCTCCCCCCTGTCCTCCTCCCTCCTCCCCCCTGTCCTCCTCCCTCCTCCCCCTGTCCTCCTCCCCCCTGTCCTCCTCCCTCCTCCCCCCTGTCCTCCTCCCTCCTCCCCCCTGTCCTCCTCCCTCCTCCCCCCTCCTCCCCCCTCCTCCCCCCTGTCCTCCCCCCTCCTCACCCCTGTCCTCCTCCCTCCTCCCCCCTGTCCTCCCCCCTCCTCACCCCTGTCCTCCCCCCTCCTCCCCCCTGTCCTCCCTCCTGTCCTCCCCCCTCCTCCCCCCTGTCCTCCTCCCTCCTCCCCCCTGTCCTCCCCCCTCCTCACCCCTGTCCTCCTCCCTCCTCCCCCCTGTCCTCCCCCCTCCTCACCCCTGTCCTCCCCCCTCCTCCCCCCTGTCCTCCCTCCTGTCCTCCTCCCTCCTCCCCCCTGTCCTCCTCCCCCTGTCCTCCTCTCTCCTCCCCCCTGTCCTCCCCCCTCCTCCCCCCTCCCCCCTGTCCTCCTCCCCCCTGTCCTCCTCCCTCCTCCCTCCTGTCCTCCCTACTCCTCCCCCTGCCCTCCTCCCTCCTCCCCCCTGTCCTCCTCCCTCCTCCCCCCTGTCCTCCTCCCTCCTCCCCCCTGTCCTCCTCCCCCCTCCCCCCTGTCCTCCTCCCTCCTCCCCCCTGTCCTCCCCCCTCCTCCCCCCTGTCCTCCTCCCTCCTCCCCCCTGTCCTCCTCCCTCCTCCCCCCTGTCCTCCTCCCCCCTCCCCCCTGTCCTCCTCCCCCCTGTCCTCCTCCCTCCTCCCCCCTGTCCTCCTCCCTCCTCCCCCCTGTCCTCCTCCCTCCTCCCCCCTGTCCTCCTCCCTCCTCCCCCCTGTCCTCCTCCCTCCTCCCCCCTGTCCTCCTCCCCCCTCCCCCCTGTCCTCCTCCCCCCTGTCCTCCTCCCTCCTCCCCCCTGTCCTCCTCCCTCCTCCCCCCTCCTCCCCCCTGTCCTCCTCCCTCCTCCCCCCTGTCCTCCTCCCTCCTCCCCCCTGTCCTCCTCCCCCCTCCCCCCTGTCCTCCTCCCCCCTGTCCTCCTCCCTCCTCCCCCCTGTCCTCCTCCCTCCTCCCCCCTGTCCTCCTCCCTCCTCCCCCCTGTCCTCCTCCCTCCTCCCCCCTGTCCTCCCCCCTCCTCCCCCCTGTCCTCCTCCCTCCTCCCCCCTGTCCTCCTCCCTCCTCCCCCCTGTCCTCCTCCCTCCTCCCCCCTGTCCTCCTCCCCCCTGTCCTCCTCCCCCCTGTCCTCCTCCCTCCTCACCCCTGTCCTGCTCCCTCCTCTTCAGGCAGTGGTTGAGGTGCAGCTCCATGTGCTGTGGAGGAAATGACCACAGGGAAATGAGCCCAACCCTCTGGGAAGCTAACCTCGAGCTAGCTCACATTAGCGCTCTGTGCTAGGGGATATACCTAATAATAACAATAATAATAATAATAATAATAATACATTAGACTTATATAGCACTTTTCTAGACGCTCAAAGACGATTTACAAACTGAAAAGGTTGAGTAGTAATAATACTATAATATATAGTGGTAATCTATAAAAATCACCATGTTATGATGCTACAAGGTTATTAGTATAGCACATTTCATACAACAGGGGCAATTCAAAGTGATTTACATACACCATTATAATAAATACAGATAAAGAAAGAATACGAAAAATGAAGTGAAAATGGCAAGAATAGATCCATATAAACATGTCACAACATCATAAGACATCCAGGCCTTGCTACCTGATGGATGTATGTTTATCTTGTAGATAGTACTAGTTATTTGTCTGTATTATCTTGTAGATAGTACTAGTTTTTTTTGTCTGTCTTACATGTAACGATGAATTGAGAATCAAGGACCCCAATTGAAATAAGCCAGTGGCTTTCTTGGGTTTTTATCCTGTTAGTTGACCTTGTATGTAATATGTACTTTCATGTACCTACTTCTGCAAATCTTCTAATAAAGTTTTCAATCAATCAATCAAACAGGGCTGTTAGGTACCTTCCTCTGGGAGGACAGCGTCTTCTGTGTAAACTGCTGCTGCCATGGAGGGTAGTTCTCCTCCAGGTACCTCTCATACTCCACCTGAGGGTTCAGAGGACAGATGGGGGTCACAGAGAGTGTGTGTGTGTGTGTGTGTGTGTGTGTGTGTGTGTGTGTGTGTGTGTGCGTGTGCGTGTGCGTGTGCGTGCGTGTGCGTGTGCGTGTGTGTGTGTGTGTGTGTGTGTGTGTGTGTGTGTGTGTGTGTGCGTGCGTGCGCGCGTGTGTGTGTGTGTATCTACTCGTATGGCATGGGCGAGCCGTCATAATAAGCTATAAATGCAGCGCATGCCCAAGCCTTTTAATAAAAATTTAAAAAAGCATTTAAATGTTTGTCTTTCGATCGTTTTGGTTTAAATCCGCTGCTCTGCTGTACATATCTATCCCATTCTCCTAATGGAAAGCGGTCAAGAAATAGCTTACTTCGCGCATGCGCTCTGTGATTCCGAGTAGTTACAGTGCAGTCGGCCTGTTTACTGAACGTGATCAGCTGTCTGTGGACCAGTTTATGCATAGACACGCATGCGCACAGGGTTGCCAGATGGGGCGGGTTACCGCCGAATGGGCTACTGTATTTAGCGGTTATATAGACTGGTTAGGCTGTAAATTGTCAATCCTATCTGGCAACCCTGCAGCATTTGAATTTTTAGCGGCAGTTGACACTTGACAGTTCACCTCATCGCCATCGCCACACTGTCAATATGAGTGATATTAATTCAATAGAGTATTTGCGTTCGGTGCCGTTTTCTCGGAGGACATTTGAGGAAAAAAAGAATATTATTTCAAGAGAACGTCCAACTCCTGAGTTTCGTTCGTCACTGTCAAGCTAGCTAGCACATATGAACAACATGGCTAGCTGGCTGCCCAGAGTGTTGAGTAAAATGTATTATGTCCTCAGTTGAATATGGATTGTGTTTATTCTGCAGTACTGTCGTTATACCACTGGGGGGCGCTGCATAAGACTGCAGGGCTTTTATGTTGATGTGTTGATGCACTTGTCCTAGTTGTTTGTCTATCATTCTAAGTTAGCTCGGCTGAGCGAAAGAGTTGTATTCCGTTTGTGCTGGAGAGAAAAATAAAACTGCACGAGTGCAAAACAGTTCATCGTCTCCTCCAACATTGATTCTCCCCGAGTGCAACGTAGTTGAAGCTGCCATCATAAACGTCAACAAAAGGTAACCTTCCATTGAAAGGAGGATGTCATCTAATAAATATGTTAGTGTCATCAATAGATTCGTGTGCAGACTCGCACTAGAAGACCCGACGGTCACCAGGATGTCAAATGGGACTTTCTCCCAGACTGTCGCTGTACATACCTAATGTTTTGTTGTATTGTTCTTCCCATGAAGGATGTATGTTTATCTTGTAGATAGTACTAGTTATTTGTCTGTATTATCTTGTAGATAGTACTAGTTTTTTTTGTCTGTCTTACATGTAACGATGAATTGAGAATCAAGGACCCCAATTGAAATAAGCCAGTGGCTTTCTTGGGTTTTTATCCTGTTAGTTGACCTTGTATGTAATATGTACTTTCATGTACCTACTTCTGCAAATCTTCTAATAAAGTTTTCAATCAATCAAACTAGGAAACTCTGCAGTCATTCTCACCGATCATTCATGTCACATAAGCGATCTTTTAGTGCTATATTCTTTAAAATTAAGACTACTTTAAGCAAGTTTAAAATCCAATGATTATATTTCTGGCATTGATTGTTAATAAAATGCAGTTATTTGTCGAAATGGTGATAGGGTTTGGTTGATGTATTCAGAGAAGTCGCCATTGCCAATCGCCGACATTCTCCAAGGCACATTAGCGCATACTTAAGGAGTATTTACCTCATTTGCATATGTAATGGTAATTAAAACTTGTAATACAAAAACATGTTCTATAAATGTTTGCTTTTACTATGTTAAGTTTCATTATGATAGGAGTAAAGGAAAAAATATATCGTATTCTGGGGTGGTGTCTGACCTAAGATCAGTTTTTAGGCCATTTACATTGAAAACAGGGGACAAAACCATGCTCTTTTTACTGAACTAATATTGGCATAACTTCCTTATTTCTTAACTGATTTGGACGACCCTAACCCTAGCAACAGTCAACCCAATCAGGGCATTGTTTGTTAAAGTGTGTCTAGCAACGTTATATTAGTGGTAGGCTAGCTAGAAGTCCAATATCAACTCCAAACATGTCTTCCACGTTCTCCACCCTGAAACGTAAAATTGACGATGAAAACCGTCGGTTTAACTCTGCCTGGACTGAAAAATATTTGTTTATTTTACCACAAAATCCAAATGCCCAAACCGATGTGTGATAGGCTATCAGTGATGTCATATTGGGGCACATTCTTTTCATACAGCTGAAGGTTCCATGGTTCCAGCTGTACTAGGCCTGCAATATCTATGATGTCATAAAGGGGCATATTATGTAATATGTATGTCCCTCATCAGTATCTAGATCATAACTACACAGTGTGTCAGCTGTCAGGTTATGCTGTCAGCTAGCTAAGGAAAGATGCCTTGTTGTAACTGGAGTAGATGTTTGCCCAGATGTTTCCGCCGGAAGGTAATGTTATAGAGCATATTATATGGATATTAATTAATATTGCATTTAAATTACAAAATAATTAAATTAAGATTATATAGGCCTAATGATTAAAGCACTTTGAGCTGCAACGTTTGCAGGAAAAACCCCTATACAAATAAAGTTATTATTATTATTATTATTATTATTATTATTATTATTATATAAACCTATTCTAAAATGTATGGTTATGTTTCACTGAAAGGGAGTAAACAATATAATTGTACTCAACTAGCCTCAGTCTTATTGCGAGGTAATGTCCTCCAAATAAGTTATTCTGTTAAAGCAAGTCTTTAACTTTCCTTTTCCAGTCAAAGTGATCCATTTGTTTGTGCATGGGGCCAAAATAGGAAGAGTAGTGAAGCATCTGTACAATATGGGAACAGGCTACAGCCTCTATCAAGAGGTCCTAAATTATCACTGTAATTATCTTACTTTACATTGTTCAACCATCTAAATTTGTTCCTGAAAAACAGAAACGGCGAGTTCACTCACTAAACGCTGTGGATGTAGCTGAGGAACCAAAGAGGTAAGAAATACTTTGTCAGCAATGATTCAGCAATGAGCATAGAGCACACAGAGCACACATACACAGCCTTTCATTTAGTATGGAGTACCATGTCAAGTAGAGTATGTTTATTGTTCAGACCAGTAAAACAGCCCCAGTTATCATGTCTATGCTAACTCTAATGCTATCCAAGCTGATTGTAATGTTGTATTGGCTTATATCTGGCTATATATATGACTATATATGGTCTCAAGACTCCAATATAAAGAGAGGGAAAGAAATGTAAGGAAACACAGTACATTGGGGGTTCTATAAGGAAGAGGGGCGCCAATGAAGGAGTCCATTTTCTATTGGCCAATGCCAAATAGTTCCTTTTCAATTTTACCAATGGAGCAGGTTGTTTTTACCACTATCCAACCCTCCAGGAGGACAATGGAGCAACCAGTTGTTAGTCCAATATTGTGTAAATCATGAAGTTTAACCAGGAAGCTATATGGAACTATTTGAAGCTTGTGTGATAATGTATAACGTTGCAGTACTGCAGTACACTCTCCACTGTCACACACTTGTTTGCTGGAATTAAATGATCTCACTATTTCACCCTAGCACACTCACCACAGTGAAAGAGGGGACCCCTGAGCAGCTCACCACTGCTGTGGTGGAAGAGGTCACCCCTGAGCAGCTCACCACTGCTGTGGTGGAAGAGGTCACCCCTGAGAAGCTCACCACTGCTGTGGTGGAAGAGGTGACCCCTGAGAAGCTCACCACTGCTGTGGTGGAAGAGGTGACCCCTGAGAAGCTCACCACTGCTCTGGTGGAAGAGGTGACCCCTGAGAAGCTCACCACTGCTGTGGTGGAAGAGGTGACCCCTGAGAAGCTCACCACTGCTGTGGTGGAAGAGGTCACCCCTGAGAAGCTCACCACTGCTGTGGTGGAAGAGGTCACCCCTGAGAAGCTCACCACTGCTGTGGTGGAAGAGGTGACCCCTGAGAAGCTCACCACTGCTCTGGTGGAAGAGGTGACCCCTGAGAAGCTCACCACTGCTGTGGTGGAAGAGGTGACCCCTGAGAAGCTCACCACTGCTGTGGTGGAAGAGGTCACCCCTGAGAAGCTCACCACTGCTGTGGTGGAAGAGGTCACCCCTGAGAAGCTCACCACTGCTGTGGTGGAAGAGGTGACCCCTGAGAAGCTCACCACTGCTGTGGTGGAAGAGGTGACCCCTGAGAAGCTCACCACTGCTGTGGTGGAAGAGGGGACCCATGAGAAGCTCACCACTGCTGTGGTGGAAGAGGTGACCCCTGAGAAGCTCACCACTGCTGTGTTGGAAGAGGGGACCCCTGAGCAGCAGGAAGTGCTTACCGTTGCTCTGGTAGGAGAGGCCACCCCTGCCCCGATGGTTGAGGCTGTGGCCCTCACCAAGGTCCACCACATGAGAGGTATGCACATCTCCCTTCCTTTTCTCTCTTCCTGTCTTTTGTTTTGGCATTCTCTCACACTCCTTGTATATATAGACTATTAGTGTTGTTGCATACTGCTTAAATGCCAGCCAGGCTGTGTAGTAGTATTCTCTATACAACAAGGCAATGTCATCATGTGTTGTATACATGGGGTGTATCTGTGGTCCAGTCTCTCTCCTCTTGGTTCCCCTCCAGGTTCTTCTCTCTCCAGGGACGTCCGGGCCTCCTGTTCCCTGGACACGTGAGTGTGGAGCTGTTTTGTTTCACTGTTGTTTGTTTCTGTTGATTTTTTTCACGCCCCATCTTCTGAGGACTTAGGGTTATCTTTTAACTTAATTTTTAACTTGAACTATTATTTAAACATATAACATACCATGATGATTAAAAGGTACAATGCTTAAAACTGTCAGTACACGTCTTCCTCTTCCCCTAATTCACCACTAAGTGAATCCTTTTTTAAACTCCCATCCTAACTTAGGACCACAATGGGCCCTGGGCACCGGCTGGTGACCAGTGTGCCTCAGCTGGACTGGGCCAGCGTCATGGTGCCAAGAGTGATTAAAAGGTACAATGCTTAAACTGTCAGTACACGTCCTCCTCTTCCCCTAATTCACCACTAAGTGAATCCTTTTTTAAACTCCCATCCTAACTTAGGACCACAATGGGCCCTGGGCACCGGCTGGTGACCAGTGTGCCTCAGCTGGACTGGGCCAGCATCAAGGTGCCAGGAGGCAAGACAGAGGAGGGACACAGACCCCTTGCCCCTTCCCGGAGTCTCACCTACCATCAGCTCGTCGGCTTAGGGTAAGTAGTGTGTCGGACACTGTGGAGAACACAGCATCCTCTACGGTTTGCCTAATAACATCCTAAACAAATTCCAATACGTCCAGAACTCTGCTGCCCGCCTGCTCACCTCCACTCGCCGCCATGACCACATCACCCCTGTCCTCCAAAACCTACACTGGCTCCCGGTCAAATACAGGATCCAATTCAAAATCCTACTCACCCCTTACAAAGCCATCAACAATCTGGCCCCCTCTTGCCTTGCCGACCTCGTCCCCCTCCACACCCCCTCCTGTTGCCTCAGGTCTGACGACCAAATCACCCTCAAGACCACGAGGGCCAAGCTCTGGACCTGGGGTGATAGGGCCTTTTCAGCCGCAGCCCCGTCCCTCTGGAACGCCCTCCCCAACCACATCAGACAGGCCAACACCCTCCCAACATTTAAACAGGCCCTCAAAACCCACCTCTTCAAGCTCGCCATCACCAGTTAACCCTCTCCCCCTCCCCTCCCCTCCCCATGTGTCCCCAGCACTACCTTAATTAGGCACCTATACTTTCTTTTATTTCTTTTTGGTTTCTTTTATTATTACTACTCGATCTTTTCAGTTTGTAAAGCGTCTTTGAGTGTCTACAAAAGCGCTATATAAGTCTAATGTATTATTATTAAGCATTATTATTATCAACTATGTAATACAAAATAATAACTAAATAATACACACCAGAGTGAAAGTCTGTGGTCAGACAAAGTATATGTGTTTTCTCAACTCATGAGCTTTGTCTCCCTCCTCACACGTTGTTTCCTAGGTTACCAAACCTGTCGCAGACTTGCTACATGAACGCCACCCTGCAGTGTCTGTTCAGCCTGACCAGCTTCTTTCAGGACATCTGCAGACAGCACAGAGTGTGGCGTCTGGACCCCGCCCCCAACATCCTCAGGTACACACACACACACACACACACACACACACACACACACACACACACACACACACACACACACCCACATAAACAATAGCTGTAACTCAATTTGGTCAGTAAACAATACATGCTAATTAATAATTTATAATTCCTACTACCTAAAAACTTGGTTTTGCAGGTTCTTAGTGGACCTCCGAGTGGCCAGAGATTTGAACAACAAGAGCCGCAAGAAGACCCTGCTCAAGGCCCTGAAGGGTTCAGTGTCCAACGACGCACCTGAGTTCCTGGGGAGTGGTCAGCAGGTGAGAGAGCACCATATACCTATCCTCTACAGAGGGCTACCATATACCTATCCTCTACAGAGGGCTACCATATCCCTATCCTCTACAGAGGGCTACCTTTAGATTTCACCAAGATTAACAAAAAATCTGGTCTCAACGACATTAGGAGAAATACAATGTCCAATTGTTGGTGAACTTTCTGTCTTGTTTGCTAATGCTACAGTATGTGTTTGTGTTTCTCTGTGTTTCTAGGACGCCCACGAGTTCGTCAGCTCGTGTGTGTCGCAGGTCTCAGCTCTGGCCCCAGGACTGCAGGCACTGGCATTGGCTGGGGGCGAGACCTATTCCTGCCCCGTGGAAACTCACATGAGCTTCCAGATGGAAAGCACCAGAACCTGCCGCAGGTGACACACATACGCACAAGCACGCACACACACACACACACACACACACACACACACACACACACACACAGGAATAGCAATATTCATACACAACAAACACAGAACTGCATTTCCAGCTGTACACTGTCTAAATCGTATATTTGTGACTTTATGATGCATGCGTGCGTGTGTGTGTGTGTGTGTGTTTCTCCTATTTTTCACAGCTGTGGTAAGAAGTCCTCTAAACAGGAATACTTCTCCCAGCTCTCCTTGGATCTGGTACCTGAAGGCTCAGTGCAGGACAGCTTGAAGCTCTACCAGATGGTCAGTGCCATAGCTGAATAATCAAGTCTTCATATTTTCTAATGTCATACACATGAGATGTGGCAAGTGTGTTATTCTCCACCTCCCTTCTCCTGTAGGAGACAGACTTGGAGTGCAGGTGTGAGGACTGCGGGGGTAACGAGGCTGGCCTGAAGTGGTCATTCTTGACCTTGCCTCGGTGAGTGACCCCTATGCTGCCTGTGGGCCTTTGGATAAGTCTGCACTGCACTTACAGTTACATGAGACTCACCTCCTGTGTGGCTCTGGTGGAGCCTGGTGCTTCCCACAGGGAACACATCATGTGTACTACAATCGTATTCACTCACTGTACTGTCAGTCGCTTTGGATAAAAGTGGCAGCCAAATTGCCAAATGTATTAAGATACACATTTTTTTCTAACTATAGAGTGGTTAATAATCTCTGATGCTGTTTGCAGGACGCTTGTCCTCCACCTGAAAAGGTTCAGGCTGACTCCACAGTTCACCATGGTCAAGGTGGAGGACCCTGTATGTCTCTCCAGGGAGCTGATAGTGACCTCCGGCCCCCATGGAGACACTGCAGGCCTCCCCCCCACCCAGGGACCACAGGCCCTCCCTCCTGCCACCCAGGCCCGGGGGCCACAGACACCCCCACTTGCCAAAGGTACATTGTCTTCCTCTCACCACCTCCTATACACCATAAGACAATCGGTGAGCGTGCGTTCTCCTTCCGTGCACCAACTCTCTGGAACCGTCTTCCACTGGATATCAGACAGGCAGAATCAGTGAAAGTGTTCAAAAATAAGTTAAAGACCCACCTGTTTTCTGTTGTCTACATGTCATAGGCTGTGTATTTGTGCTGTTGTAATTATGTGTGTTTTTAAATTGAAATAGTTGTTTTTAAATTGTTAAAGATTGGTTGTTTTTACCTATTATATTTGTGCTGCGATTATTATTATTTATTTTTTTAAATAGTTGTTTTTAAATTGTTTTAAATTGTTGTTTTTACCTATTGTATTTGTGCTTCGAAATTGTGTGTTTTAAATTGAAATAGTTGTTTTAAATTGTTTTAAATTGCTGCTTACCTATTGTAAAGCACTTTGATGTAAAGTGCTATACAAATAAAGTTATTATTATTATTATTATTATTATTATAGTTTAGGATAGAATGAACCAAGAGACAATAGATATGGACAGAACTGTGAAACCAGGTTATAGAGTATACAGTCGGAGCTGGAGACTTGATATAGAACAGGGTCCATATATGTGTGTGTGTCCTGTGCTTTCTTGATTCAGTCACTCTGAGCACAGTGGAGAAAGAGGCAGGGAGAGAGGGCAGCAGCCAGATGGTGAGAAGGAGTGCAAAAGAGAGAAAGCAAATGTTGTTTTATTTAAAAATGGATGGATGGATGAGAGACAGTCAGCAAGCTATGTTTGTCAACTTTTTTTTGTGAATTGTGTTTGCGTTTCTGTGTTTGTGTGTGTGTAACTGCTTGGATTGATCTTGTCCCCAGCCTGAGTCTAGGTACTCAATGGTCTCAATGTTGAGCCACTTAGGCAATTCTCCGACCTCAGGTGAGATGAACACACACACACACACACTGTACACAAGGAAGCATGTCACATGCTTGGGTGTTACAGTGAGTATAGAGTAGGATATTAATACAATAGGCTATGAAAGTCTAAACATAACTGGAGATTCTCCTCATTTTTGGAGACAGACTTCACAGTTACGATTGCTAGCAAACCTATTCTCATTTGGCTCTAGGTTTTTGAAAGCTTGCAGGTAAGCTGTCTTTAGTCATTTATTAGTATTTACCTTTAATTAGCGACCACGCTGACTCCCTTCTGCTAGCAGTCACAACACTGACGTCTGCCTCCCAACATGACGAGTGTCTCTGGTGTGTTTCCATTCTGCAGTTTGTGACGTGTGTGTGGACATGTGGAGCGTATTGTTGTCATGACCACCTCTGTGTGAGCTCTGAGTACATGAATGTGTGTGTGTCTCATCCTGACTGTGTGTTCTGGGGATTCTATAGGACACTACGTCAGTGATGTGGTCTACACTGACGGTGACCCTGGGGACCTGACGGACCGCTGGCTCTCCTATAGCGACATGAAGGTCGTGGAGACAACCGGCGCGTCTGTCTGTCAGAAGAGAGAGCAGACTGGCTATGTACTCTTCTATGAAAGAGAGGTACAGAGACGATAGCATACATACTCACATAGTCTCTTCTATGAAAGAGAGGTACAGAGACGATAGCATACATACTCACATAGTCTCTTCTATGAAAGAGAGGTACAGAGACGATAGCATACATACTCACATAGTCTCTTCTATGAAAGAGAGGTACAGAGACGATAGCATACATACTCACATAGTCTCTTCTATGAAAGAGAGGTACAGAGACGATAGCATACATACTCACATAGTCTCTTCTATGAAAGAGAGGTACAGAGACGATAGCATACATACTCACATAGTCGTGCAAACAGCTTATAGATGTCGGGGATCCAAAGTGATCTCTAACCCTAAAGTGTTGGATACTAGCTATTCCAAATTGCTGTACTCACTAATATAAGTGTTCTCTGCCATCACAGTAACCCCGCCCCTCATCAAAGAACCCCGTCCCCCCCAACCAACCAACCCAACCAATCCAGAGGCCTTAATGAAGACCTCCAGTCTACCTCCAGAGGAGTCAAAAAGACATTTGGCCAACTGGAAAATAGTCTGGGAGCCAAAGCCTGCTTCGGGGATATCACAGGGCACCCTCCTGTGTTTTGAAGAGGAACCCCCAAGCAACAAGAAACAGCAGAGAGAAAAACTTTACCCGACAAAAACAAGGTTCATCCCCATGGCTCCCGGACTAAAAGTACAGTTTCACTCGACCAGTCCGAGGAGGATGGGCACGCCCCCCACTAAGCCTGGTTCCTCTCAAGGTTTCTTCCTACCAGGGAGTTTTTCCTTGCCGCTGTGCTCAGGGAAGTTTTTTTTCCTGGCTTGCTTTTTTGGGGGGTCTACGGTCAGGCCAATAAAACTTGTTTACATTGTTTACCTCTCTACAGCAGTTGTTACTTGACCGTATCACCAGTCTGGCTATGAAATGATTTAGTATGTCTCACTGGCACCGATGCTGCCACCAACCACAGGAAGCTGACACACACACACACTGATGAGGGATTCTTTTAGGAGTTATTCCTGACCATTCGTGAGCTTAGAATTATTAGGTTCTATCTCCGTTTAGGGCAGTTCAGAGATATTGAGCATCAAAGTTTTTACATTCCATTATGTTTTGTGAGATGGAACCTTTGTATTTTATGAATTACTAGCTGACAAATGTCAACATTTTAAAAATAACACCACACAGGCATTAATAAACACCTAATGGGTCAGATTATGTAGAAAACTCAATTTTGACAAAAATGGAGACAGAACCTTATAATTCTAACGCATTGTGGACATTCTTCTAGTAGAAGGTAAAGATTGGCAACACTGGAAATGGCGAAGAAGTGACGAAGAAGATCACTTCCTCAAATGAGTTTGTTGTTGCCGTGGCAGCCACAGGCTTGCTCCTTTGGGGGGATTTAAAAAAAGAGAGAAAACATTTAAGTCTTTCAAAGTCAAATTCCTGTTCTATTTCTAGTAACCAGTGCAGGGCTTGACATTAAGCTCCTTCAGACAAGTGAACCTCTTTTACTTGTCCGAGAGCTCAAGTTACTTGTCCAAATATGACGATGTGTGTGTGTGTGTGTGTGTGTCTACTAACACACTACAAGCCAGTAATACATTACATTCCATTTCAATTCCAACAATTACTGTGGATCTACGTGCACGCTAGAGAACGTTCAATTTCAAAGTTTAAAGCGTGTGGGAATGCTTGTGATGGATGGGGCTCCATCCATGACAGGAAGAGTAAATGGTTTGACAGCACGCTGGTCCGCTGTTGCACCTCAGATAACATCCTTAAACTGTGACAATGCAGTTTTGCTTGGTTTTCAAATCTGGCCCAACCGAATGTCTGTGTGTGTGTGTGTGTGTGTGTGTGTGTGTGTGTCTAACCCGTATTGTGTTCATAGCAGCGGTCTGGGTCACCAGGTGTCTCTGTGTGTGTGTGTGTGTGTGTGTGTGTATATCTCTAACCCGTATGGTGTTCATAGCAGCGGTCTGGGTCACCAGGTGTCTGTGTGTGTGTGTGTGTGTATATCTCTAACCCGTATGGTGTTCATAGCAGCGGTCTGGGTCACCAGGTGTCTGTGTGTGTGTGTGTGTGTGTGTGTATATCTCTAACCCGTATGGTGTTCATAGCAGCGGTCTGGGTCACCAGGTGTCTGTGTGTGTGTGTGTGTGTGTGTGTATATCTCTAACCCGTATGGTGTTCATAGCAGCGGTCTGGGTCACCAGGTGTCTGAGGCTGAGCTCCGCCTGGTCAAACTCCTCCAGCAGCCGTCTGTTCTGCTGCTGGGCCCGGCGCTCCCTGTCACTCAGCTGCTGCCAGCGGCCCTGCAGACACACCGCCCTGCTGCACACACACACACACACACACACAGAAGCACACGCACGCACGCACACACACACACACACACACACACACTTTGCTTTGAGTTGCATTCATGTACGAAAGGCGCTATATAAATAAAGTTTCACTTCACTTCACATGCGTGTACACACACACGCACGCAGACACACACACACAAAAGCACATACGCACACACATGCGTGTACACACATACAAGCACGCACACACAAGCATGCACACACACACACACACATTGTAGATGCAAACACAGTTGACTTGCATGGCACACACACACGCATAACTCACAGGTGCTGATCCCTCTGTAAGGTCAAAAGGTCACCCTGGAGCTCCATCCTCCTCTGTTCGCTGTAGACAGACAGAAGCAGAGCTGCTCACACACACCTCCATGGCATCCAATAATGAATGTATGCATATTAAAGTAACTTCTACTGGAAGTGCTGAGCTAGGTTTCTTCAGTGCACTATAAAGACAACACCGCCCCCTTGTGGTGAAGAAGATATTCTGCAGTTTTACTGATACAGGGTTGAAATACAGGAACTTTTGTGCACTGACTCTCATAATAATATTACAAATTGTCATAACATTTAAAGACTCCATACATACACTTATTTGAATCGTATATATCTGAAGATAAATAATCGGTATCTGAAATGCAGGATACACAAAGAGTTTAGTTAACTGGAAATTAAACGAAAGATTGACCGTTTCTGCTCACACCTGTATTGCAGATGTTCTTGTCCCCGCTTCAAGACACCATTGCGGGAATCCTCGAGAACATCGTTGGCGTACCAAGAGGACATCATTTCTTTATTATCTCTATGGACATGACTGAAATCATGGACCTGTCCAAGTCTCTCACGTGACCTCCTGGGATTATCTCGGATTACTGGGATTAATCTGGGTTTACTCTTTAGGGGGGCGGAACTGTGGGCAAATAGAGACATCACTGTCATCACTACACTACAAGACACTGTAATATCGTCAATAAAATGTTTTGATCAACCAAGCAGATTCGACCAACTTTTAATTTAAGGATTTATTCTGGATGTTTTACTTTTACACATGTCCATAGTGTACGATGCTCTGTTTCACAGATTATTTGTTTATTTACATGATCTGTTTTCTATTGTTGGTAAATATGTAAATACGTAAATAAATTTGATTTTATTAAAAAAAATATTATATTAATATTGAAGTTAACTGTAGATTATTAATTATTAATCTCTGAGTATTGGAGAAGGGGTAGGATTAAATACATTTATGCTTCTTCCTACTCCTTTTCGGACATGTTAAGTAAATAGTGTTTTTTGTTTTGTTTTTTTCTTGTTTTTTAGTTTTTTGTTGTTATAACTATTTCTTTTTTCACATGTTCGAAATAAAGCTTTCATTCATTCATTCAGTGCCATTATGTGCGGAACGTAATGATATAGTTTGAGGGAGGATGTATTTTCATGTAACACAGACTGCGTGTGTTACATGAAAATACACCCCCCCTGAAATGTAATCAGTGCAGTTTGGCCAAGCCCTTCTGACCAGTGTGTGAAGCGATGAGGCTTCTTTAGGTAAGTTAATGACACCAGAGAAGTCGTGACGTTAGAATTATAAGGTTCTATCTCAATTTTTGGTCGAAATGTAGTTTTTTTTACATAATATGATCCATTAGGTGTTTATTAATGCCTGTGTGGTGTTATTTTTAAAATGTTGAAATTTTTGGGTTAGTAATTCATAAAATACAAAGGTTCCATCTCACAAAACATAATGGAATGTAAAAACGTTGACGCTCAATATCTCTGAACTGCCCTAAACGGAGATAGAACCTTATAATTCTAAACTCACGAAGTGATAGTTTGTTTATTGTGTGTGTAGATATATGAATATATGAATATAACACAGACAGAATAGAACTCAAACAGCTGGCATTAGCGTCACCAACATAAACAAAATTATAACGTTATTTTCAAATATATCAAATACAAACAGTAGCAAATAAATTGACAATTGTTTTCCCACAACAACAACAACAACAACAACAACAAAAGAGTCCTAGTAATACATTTACAAATCCAGCATTAATCACTAACATTATTGGTCCGTCAGTTAAAACCGTCCGACTCCCCCCACCAGCTTGTCAAATCAACCAATCACCCAGAAGAAGAAAAGGAACTGAGGAGGAGGAGGAGGAGGACAAGGCAACATCAACATGGCCAGTCTGGCGAGCCGAGCCTTCTGTGGCGCCGAGAGGGTCTGTCGCCATCTGCCCGTGGTCCTGAACACCGTGCTGGTCTTCTCCATCACGGCCGAGGTCAGCTACTTGGTCCTGGTCGAGGCCCCTCTGGAGGCGGCCCAGAAGCACACGGAGTGGTCCACCGTGTGGAAGACGGTGCACCTGGTGGCGCAGTACTTCATGCTGGGCAACATCTGCTGGAACGCCTCGCTCTTCGTCAAGACGTCCCCCAGCATACGAGGGGTGTTCCTGGGCGGAGAGGGCCTGGGACAGGGATGGAGGTAGGTCAAAGGTTAAAGGTTAATGAACAATGCCTATGTTACGGTACATGTGGGAATACGGTTACATGTGGGAAAACTAGGGTTAGGGTTAGGTGCTACGTCGACTTGGTACATGCTGGCATGCCTAACCCTACCCCTACCCCTAACCCTACCCCTAACCGTAGCACCCTAGCACCTGACCCTAACCCTAGTTTTCCCACATGTACCGTATTCCCACATGTACCGTAACACCTATACCATGATGACAATGACAATACTTGATGGCTGCTCATCCCTGGTTAATGTGATCACTCTATA
>NC_137688.1:5700485-5705485 GCF_963989245.1 Nansenia antarctica | reverse complement strand
GTACCAACAGCAAGGGAGGCTGGTGGAGGACTTGTGGTAATGAATGGAAGAACGATATCACATCCTATTCGGTTGTTAAGTCGTGACGTGTTTCCAGGTCCAAAGTTGGCTGAGGCGCTCTCTTCGAAATGCCGCAGTAATAATAATAATTCATTATATTTGTATAGCTCTTTTCCGAGGCTCAAAGATGCTGACAATATGGGAAAAACGGGAAAGTGCTCTGTCCCTTGTTGTATGAATAGGTCCGAGTCTAAAAAACGATTGAACTGTCATTCTACCGCTTTAGTACACTGGTACTCTGGTGCGGGGAATTTTGGGTTTGGACCCGGAAATTGCTAAACGTCACGTTTGACGTCAGTCTTAACAACCAAATATTAGTATGATGCGATACTGTAAAGTTTAATAGTTTAAAGTTTAATTCAATGCTATTGAGTTTATTTTTTTGGAAGTGATCAGTATTTGATTTGCCTTTTGTCTTTAAAATTATATTTGACTGATTTATGCTTTGATATCTCAAAGTACTCTATACATATTGTCTTAAAAAGTGTCAAGCTCAATGTTGCACAGCATGTAAATTCAAATGATATCTCTTCAGATTGTATTTGTTTTGTTTACACTCTCCTACAGCCTTTGTCGTTCACGATTTTTAAAAATAGTATATTAAAAAATAAAGTATCAATTGGAAGTAATAGTGTTTATAATTAACACCTGTGGGCTTGTATTAATACCAATGACGCATGCAACATAATCAGCATTTAAATCATGTACACACACATCTTTAATGCAGACACACACATCTTTAATGTAGACACACACATCTTTAATGTAGACACACACATCTTTAATGTAGACACACATCTTTAATGTAGACACACACATCTTTAATACAGACACACACATCTTTAATGTAGACACACACATCTTTATTGCAGACACACATCTTTAATACAGACACACACATCTTTAATACAGACACACACATCTTTAATGCAGACACACACATCTTTAATGTACACACACATCTTTAATGTAGACACACATCTTTAATACAGACACACACATCTTTAATGTAAACACACACATATTTAATGCAGACACACATCTTTGATGTACACACACACATCTTTAATACAGACACACACATCTTTAATGTAGACACACATCTTTAATGTAAACACACATATATTTAATGCAGACACACACATCTTTAATACAGACACACACATCTTTAATGTAGACACACACACATCTTTAATACAGACACACACATCTTTAATGCAGACACACACATCTTTAATGCAGACACACACATCTTTAATGCAGACACAAACATCTTTAATGCAGACACACACATCTTTAATGTAGACACACACATCTTTAATGTACACACACATCTTTAATACAGACACACACATCTTTAATACAGACACACACATCTTTAATGCAGACACACACATCTTTAATACAGACACACACATCTTTAATGCAGACACACACATCTTTAATACAGACACACACATCTTTAATGCAGACACACACATCTTTAATGTAGACACACATATCTTTAATGCAGACACACACATCTTTAATACACACACACACACATCTTTAATGTAGAAAATAATAATAATAACAATAGTAATAATATAATAATGTAGACAAACATCTTTAATGTAGACAATAACAATAATAATATATCATATAATAATGTAGACAAACATCTTTAATGTAGACAATAACAATAATAATATAATAATGTAGACAAACATCTTTAATGTAGACAATAATAATAATATAATTGTAACCAGGGAGTAGCTAAAGGACTGTAGAATTTTAGGAAGGGCTGGTTATCTAACTAACTCTGAGCTAAATCGGCAGTGTAGGAGGATAGAGGCAGGGGGCGCCAGCAACCCTTTAGACTAGCATATCACAGTTATATATATATATCATATAGTATAATACAAGCTATAACTCAGTTAATCACACTATAAGACAATACTTAAACCCAATACTAGATTTGCTGTTAAACTAAACAATACAGACAACTAAACACACAGCAATGTATCAAATATAAACAAACACATTTATTTATACAAATTATATATACATCCCAATATACTCCCTCCCCGCCGGCCACACACACACTCACTCACTCACTCACACACAGTACCTGGCCTGAAAAGGCTTAGAGTCCCGGACTGAAAATGAGCGCGTTGAGGCCTGGTTGGAGCTCGTATGTGATTCGAGGAAGGCAGCAGATAAGGGGGGGGAGTGACGTTGCAATTTGAAGGGAAAGGGGCGTCTTCGTAGTAAACGACGAGGTGTGAATGGTTCAGGTCCGGTGGTCCACGGTCAGCTCCGGTGGTGTTAGCGGTCGGTCGCAATCCACCTCGGAGGCGACGGCTTTGTTTGGCTTTGGTCTCGCTATGCGCCAACGTTAGCAGCCGGCGGCTAGCAAGGCTGGCTAACGGTGACACAGCTAAACTGGGCTAGCGCTGTTAACTCACTAAACTCCGAACTCCCGCGGTGATGCGGGTAGCTAGTGATTTACTATTAACAGTCGATGTTAAAGGCAGGTCTCCTAGACAGCATCACACAGTACACAGTAATGAGTTCACCTTGACGAGGCTGAATTCAGCTATGCTTGGTCGACTTTGTGACTGACAGGAGTAACTTCTCATTCCTCTTCACTCTAACGCACAGACCACCTCCGTAGCTATAGATACCAACCGAACATACATCAAGTCACGTACGCCAATCAAAACCACGCCCACTAATCTGGCGCTTGCACAATACTGAACAAATCTAAGACAGAACTTATACAATTACAATAACAATACATACACCTTCATGAAAACGTACATGAATAGTATGGAAAATAATTAAGGAAATAACAGGGGCAAAATAGGGCTGATTTGGGGAAACTAACTGGCTCTAAATTGTGGGCCTTCATAACAATAATAATGTAGACAAACATCTTTAATGTAGACAATAATAATAATAATATTATAATAATGTAGACAAACATCTTTAATGTAGACAATAACAATAATAATAATAATATAATAATGTAGACAAACATCTTTAATGTAGACAATAACAATAATAATATAATAATGTAGACAAACATCTTTAATGTAGACAATAACAATAATAACAATAATATAATAATGTAGACAAACATCTTTAATGTAGACAATAACAATAATAATAATTATAATAATGTAGACAAACATCTTTAATGTAGACAATAACAATAATAATAATAATATATCATATAATAATGTAGACAAACACGACCGAGCTCCTTCGTGCGCCCCACCCTGATGGAGGCACCACCACGAGCCTCACGGAAAACACCCCCTCGTGACGGAGCCCAGACTGTGTGGGGGCAGAAGGGAGGCGATCAGACCCCCATCTATATCAGAATCCATCTATTAGACACATCTCCGACTCTGGGTTTCGTTTGGAAAACCATATTATTCTGTTTGCGAGAAGGAGAAGGAGAAGGAGCATCTCGTTCTCCAGCGTTTCTGTCTCACCGCTCCGTGGAGGCGAGCGGATCTGGACACAACAACAATAATAATAATAACAATAATAATAATAACCTTTATTTCTAGAGCACTTTCTTTTCCTGCAAACGTTCCTGCAGCTGCTCAAAGTGCTTTCCACAATGAGGGCTGGGGGTTCCGACGCTGACATGATGACATGGACGTAGGTAGCCTACCAAGAGAACCCGGTTTCACCGAGAGGAGAGTGCATGAAAAAAGACAACAAATAATTGCATCTTTGATCTGATCCGAGACCAAACCGGAGAACCACCGGTGAGCTGCTGCGATGGCGCACGAGATGTTCTGAGCACCGGGGGCGGCGAGATGAAGGCGGCTGGGAGACCCGGGCGCCGCACGCGCCTCTTCCGGCGTCTCTGCGTCGGTGGGGTCGGTGTGATCACGGCCACCTGGCTCCTGCTGCACCTCCTTCTACTAACAGGTGCGTCACGTGTTCACCTGCTCCATAGGGATGGGAAGGGAGAGAGAGAGAGAGAGAGAGAGAGAGAGAGAGAGAGAGAGAGAGAGAGAGAGAGAGAGAGAGAGAGAGAGAGAGAGAGAGAGAGAGAGAGAGAGAGAGAGAGAGAGAGAGAGAGAGAGAGAGAGAGAGAGAGAGAGAGAGAGAGAGAGAGAGAGAGAGAGAGAGAGAGAGAGAGAGAGAGAGAGAGAGAGAGAGAGAGAGAGAGAGAGAGAGAGAGAGAGAGAGAGAGAGAGAGAGAGAGAGAGAGAGAGAGAGAGAGACCTGGTCTCACCCTTACTGACACAGACATTAAATGTCTCTTTTATGCAGACGACCTAGTCATACTGTCCCCAACTAAAGAAGGTCTTCAGCAAAGCCTGAACATTCTTCATCAGTACTGTCAGACTTGGGCCCTGACAGTAAATATGAAAAAGACCAAAATTATGACCTTCCAAAAGCGATCACGGTTACAGAAGAATCAACCAGTGTTCAAAATAGGTGGGACCCAAATAGAACGGACAAATACCTATACATACCTAGGTTTACAAATTACTTCCACTGGGAATTTCTGTGCAGCTGTGAAGGAACTCAAAGACAAGGCAAAAAGGGCTTTTTATGCCATCAAGCGTTCAATTCAAATCCAAATTCCAATTAGGACATGGCTCAAAATATTTAAATCAGTTATAGAATCAATTGCATTGTATGGCAGTGAGGTATGGGGTCCCTTATTACAAAGTGATTGGGCAAAATGGGACAAAAACCCAGTTGAGATCCTGCATGCAGAGTTCTGCAAAACTATTATCAGGGTACAAAGAAAATGCCCAAACTCTGCATGCAGGGCTGAATTAGGCCAATATCCTTTACTGCTAAATATACAGAAAAGATCTATTAAATTCTGGAGCCATATTAAAAAGAGTGACCCTGCCTGTTACCATTATAAAGCCCTTGCCTGCCAAGAGTTGAACATCCAAAAGAGCCCCCTCAGTCAGCTG
>NC_137688.1:5673733-5688733 GCF_963989245.1 Nansenia antarctica | reverse complement strand
CCGGCACCAGCGTGCCTGACTGCATGGCCAGCCTCATAGTGGCCCGGCAAGGTGTGTGTGTGTGTGTGTGTGTGACTGCATGGCCAGCCTCATAGTGGCCCGGCAAGGTGTGTGTGTGTGTGTGTGTGTGTGTGTGGTGCGTGTGTGCTGTGTGTGTGTGTGTGTGTGTGTGTGTGTGTGTGTGTGACTGCATGGCCAGCCTCATAGTGGCCCGGCAAGGTGTGTGTGTGTGTGTGTGTCTGTGTGTGTGTGTGTGTGCGTGTGCGTGTGCGTGTGTGTGTGTGTGTGGTAGGTATGGGGGACATGGCCGTGTCTAACTCTATCATGTGTGTGTGTGTGTGTGTGTGTGTGTGTGTGTGTGTGTGGTAGGTATGGGGGACATGGCCGTGTCTAACTCCATCGGCAGTAACATCTTTGACGTGCTGCTGGGCCTGGGCTTCCCCTGGGCCCTGCGCCTCCTGGTGGTGGACTACGGCTCTGAGGTGAGGCCCTCTCTGTTTCAACCGACATTTTGTGTCCCTTATTGTCCATTATTGTCCGTTATTTCTCCGCGTCTCCGTGTGCCAAAGCCAGAGAGCTCTGTTAAGTGTTTTCCCGGTTGCCAGATATTCTTAGTTAGTTATTTATGAAAAGAACCTTGAGTATTGTTGTTTTCTCCGTGTTTGTTGCCAGAAGCTCATCAACAAGAAGGTGTTCATTGTTGTTCTCCTGCTGGTTGCCAGATGACCGTTTTCCAGTAAGAGGCTGAGTGTTTTTTTTTTGTGTGTGTGTGTGTGTGTTTCTGTGTTGCCAGGTGGCCATTAACAGTAAAGGTCTGGTGTACTCTGTCATCCTGCTGTTGGCCTCCGTCCTTCTCACTGTGAGTATAGCTGGACCAGGGGGGAGGCTGGTGGAGGTAGAAATCGGAGGACGGGCTCATTGTAATGCATGGAACAGAATGAGGGATTTTGATACGGTTCCTGCCTACGTCCCATGCATTACGTACAATGAGACCGTCCTCCGATTTCTACCGCTACGTACACGCACACCCGGGAGAGGGCACCCAAACAGCCTAATAATGATCATCATAATCATCATAATCATAATAACAATCACAATGATGAATTATTACAATTTGAGATGAACCACGACAACTACAATAGAAAAACACGCACGACGTGCCACTCATTAGCAGCATCCCAGCAGCAGAGCTCCTCGTCCCCACTACCTCCCTGTACAGTTTATCTACTACACTACAAAGAGTCTTCCTTCTTCTAGCATTGTGACTGCCTGGTTTTGGCATAGAATATTATTTTGTATGACTGATGGATAGATGATTCACTTTCTTAGACAAAACATTACATTACATTACCTTTACATTACCATAACATTACCATAACATTACCATAACATTACATTGCAGTAACAATTCCATAACATTACCATAACATTACATCTCCATAACATTTCCATAACATTACCATTACATTACATTTCCATAACATTACCATTACATTACCATAACATACATTTCCATAACATTACCATAACATTACCATAACATTACATTACCATAACATACATTTCCATAACATTACATTACCATAACATACATTTCCATAACATTACCATAACATTACATTTCAATAACATTACATTTACATATTGATGTAAACCAGCTCCTTACCTTCTTGTGATTTTATGCATCTATGCTTTTTCCAAAATGTGTTTCTTTTTCCTTTCCTAAACACCAGGGGAGCCTCCCCTCCTAAATTTCGTTGTTTGGTACCTGTACTGTAACAATGACAAATAAAGTCTATCTATCTATCTATCTATCTATCTATATCTATCTATCTATCTATCTATTTCCATAACATACATTTCCATAACATTACCGTAACATTACATTTCCATAACATTACCATAACATTACATTTCCATAACATTACATTTCAATAGCATTACCATAACATTACATTTCCATAACATTACATTTCAATAACATTACCATAACATTACATTTCCATAACATTTCCATAACATAACATTTCCATACCATAACATTACCATAACATTACCATAACATACATTTCCATAACATTACCATAACATTACATTTCCATAACATAACATTACCATAACATTACCATAACATTACCATAACATTACCATAACATTACCATAACATTACATTTCCATAACAGTACCATACCATTACATTTCCATAACATTACATTTCAATAACATTACCATAACATTACATTTCCATAAGATTACATTTCCATAACATTACCATACCATTACATTTCCATAACATTTCAATAACATTACCATAACATTACATTTCCATAACATTTCAATAACATTACCATAACATTTCCATGACATTACATTTCCATAACATTTCATTACCATAACATTACCATAACATTACCATAACTAATGTTATGGAAATGTTACGGTAATGTTATGGAAATGTAATGTTATGGTAATGTTATGGCAATGTTATGGTAATGTTATGGAAATGTTATGGAAATGTAATGTTATGGAAATGCAATGTTATGGTAATGTTATGGTAATGTTATGGAAATGTAATGTTATGGTAATGTTATGGTAATGTTATGGAAATGTAATGTTATGGAAATGTAATGTTATGGTAATGTTGTGGTATTGTTATGTAATGGTAATGTTATGGAAATGTAATGTTATGGTAATGTTATGGTAATATTATGTAATGTAATGTAAAGGTAATGTAAATGTAATGGTAATGTTATGGTAATATGATGTAATGTAATGTAAAGGTAATGTAAATGTAAAGGTAATGTAAATGTAAAGGTAATGTAAAGGTAATGTAAAGGTAATGTAAAGGTTATGTAAAAGTTATGTTAATGTAATGTTAATGTAATGTAAGTTAATGTAAATGTAATGTTAATGTAATTTTAATGTAATGGTAATGTACTGTAATGTTAATGTAATGGTAATGTAATGTTAATGGTAATGGTAGTGTACTGTCATGGTAATGTTCATGTAATGTAATGTAAACGTAATGTTAATGTTACGGTAATGTACTGTAATGGTAATGTACTGTAATGGTAATTTAAATGTACAGTAATGTTAATGTACTGTAATGGTAATGTAATGTTAATGTACTGTAATGGTAATGTTAGTGTAAATGTAATGTAAGTTAATGTACTGTCATGGTAATGTTAATGTACTGTAATGGTAATGTACTGTAATGGTAATGTAATGGTAATGTTCTGTTGTCCCTCTGCAGATCATGAGTGTCCATCTGAACCACTGGCGTCTGGACCGCAGGCTGGGAGTGGGTCTGATGCTCCTCTACGTCCTGTTCCTGGTCTGCTCCGTCTGGACCGCAGGCTGGGAGTGGGTCTGATGTTCCTCTACGTCCTGTTCCTGCTCTGCTCTGTCGCCTTTGAGCAGCTCTAGGACACACACACACACTTTAATATAATTGTGATACTAGTAAATGTGTTTCTACATGCACTTTTGCCAGTATTGATTAGTTGTATCATATGTACGGGTATATAGGTGAATTAGCATTGAAATAATATATATAAATAATTTATGAATATTATTAGATTGATTGACGGAAAACACTTCCGCTTTCATCTTTCATAAATGTTACAAACCTAAAAGTATTTTACATAGTTTTATACAAAAGCACCCCACCAATGTTTGTGATACCTTAGGAGGGCCAAGGGATAACACTGATGCACTTCGCACAATGAATTTATAAAAGGCATCGAAATTTGTGTCCAGCATTTTCAGTAACGATGACTGATGATGTTCTTTTGAATTTGAAGGAAAGAAAAAAAGTGTCAAGACCCACAATTGCGTCGCTTTCAGTGTTGGCCTGATCTGATGATGAGCTGATGATCATACATGTGTATGTACATGTTAGTGGCGTCACTCCTACATGCGTGTAGTTGTGTGTGTACAGCATGTTCCATTCAGTCATTATTGCATTGATGACTGCAGCCCACCTTTGTTGTCTTGGCTGTGTAAATACTGACCAGCATTTCATTCTTGTGTTCAGAGAAATTAGTGTTTTGTTGAGTGAAATAAATACCACGGTCTGTGCAAGTCAGTGACGCTGTCTCCCTCAGTCCTAGCTTCCTGAATGCAGCCCATCCAAGTTCTGTGAGATGTCTGTGTCAGGCATTGCAGTTCGCTAACAGAATGCTACTTCCATAAAACAGTTTGACATATGACAAACATATTTTATTAGATACATGGATATTTTAATAGGGCAAAAGCAGTTTCAATACCAAAGAAACGTAAATAAAAAATACACAAAGTACATAATTTTTACCATAACAAATACTCATATTATGGAAGTCATGATAACATGATAATATCACAAAAGAAATTCAAAAATGTCACTGTCAAAACAAATAGAAAAAGGTCATACAGTACAGACAGCGTGTTAGTAGCTATGCTTTTATGTTCTCCATTGATGTTAGCTATTATTATACTTTACAAAATTCTACTAGAAAAAATCCCAATCCCCATGGAATATCAAGTGATATATAAAAATGTAAAAAAAAAAAAAAAAAAAGAAAAAAAAAAATCAACAAGTGTAAAGAATCGTGAGAGTGTCTGTGTGCGTTCGTACTCAAGTACAGGTGCAATGCATGCAATGTCCCCCCGTGGCACAGAAATGATAGAACAGCTACATGAACCATCCAGAGGTGACAGTTGAGAGAGAGAGAGAGAGAGAGAGAGAGAGAGAGAGAGAGCTGTTCTGTTGTGATGTGGAGACCAGGCCAGCAGTGAGGTGGAACTCAAGTCACCACAGCGAGTGTGTGGTTTCATGTCTAATAGACCTTGGCACCAAGAGGCTCCTTCCAAACGCTCCTGCAGGACAGGACCGCCCCTTTCAAGAGACAATGTTCTAAAACATCATAAAGAAGTACACAGACAAACTTCACTACAAAAGTCCACCACGAACACCCCTCAAAGACTTCTTCTTTACTGAATACCCCTCAAAGACTTCTTCTATCCATCATATTTTGAAACCGATATACGTGTCGTTTTTTTTTTTTTCTTCTTCTCTTCTTCTTCTTCTTCCAACAAGTAAAAATAGATAATTTGGCAACAAATCAAACACACTGCTTGTTTTTTAAGCAGTCCACACCATATATGGGGATGGATGGATGGGAGGGAGGGATGAGTGTATGTGTGTGTGTGTGTGTGTGTGTGTGTGTGTGTGTGTGGGGGGGGGGGGGCGGTGGAGGGGGATAATTAGCTCAGATGCTAATCCTCTTGCTAATGTGAACTCTGTGTTGACAGTGGTTACTATGGTTACTGTGGTCTCTGCAGAGTGTGTAACAGTCCGAGAGGGATACGAGCTGGGGGTGGGAGGTGTGTGTGTGTGTGGGGGGGGGGGGGGTCTTGCTGACAGGGCGGTGGTGATGACTGAGAAGACTTCTCTCTCCTCTCTCCTCCACCCGGGGGGCAACAAGGCCTTTCCTGTTGGGGGGGGGGTCACTCAGGGGTGCTCTGGTTCTGCTGGTAGATGGACGCCTTGTCCTTGAGTAGAGCCAGGCAGAGATGACAACTCCAACTTCCTGTAAACACACACACACACACACACACACACACACACACACACAGACAGACAGACAGACACACACAGACACACATACACAAGGTGAAGAAACGAACAGAGCAAATCACTACAAGCTCCAAAGGGTTTTCCCCTGTCAGAGCAGCTTGTTACTGAGGTAAAGAGGGGGTGTTATTAAAGAGGGGGTGTTATTAAAGAGGGGGTGTTGTTAAAGAGGGGGTGTTATTAAAGAGGGGGTGTTATTAAAGAGGGGGTGTTGTTAAAGAGGGGGTGTTATTAAAGAGGGGATGTTGTTAAAGAGGGGATGTTGTTAAAGAGGGAGTGTTATTAAAGAGGGGATGTTATTAAAGAGGGGGTGTTGTTAAAGAGGGGGTGTTATTAAAGAGGGGATGTTGTTAAAGAGGGGGTGTTGTTAAAGAGGGGGTGTTGTTAAAGAGGGGGTGTTATTAAAGAGGGGGTGTTGTTAAAGAGGGGGTGTTGTTAAAGAGGGGGTGTTGTTAAAGAGGGGGTGTTATTAAAGAGGGGGTGTTATTAAAGAGGGGGTGTTGTTAAAGAGAGGGTGTTGTTAAAGAGGGGGTGTTATTAAAGAGGGAGTGTTGTTAAAGAGGGGGTGTTGTTAAAGAGGGGGTGTTGTTAAAGAGGGGGTGTTATTAAAGAGGGGGTGTTATTAAAGAGGGGGTGTTATTAAAGAGGGAGTGTTGTTAAAGAGGGGGTGTTGTTAAAGAGGGGGTGTTATTAAAGAGGGGGTGTTATTAAAGAGGGGGTGTTGTTAAAGAGGGGGTGTTATTAAAGAGGGAGTGTTGTTAAAGAGGGGGTGTTATTAAAGAGGGGGTGTTATTAAAGAGGGAGTGTTGTTAAAGAGGTGTTGTTAAAGAGGGGGTGTTGTTAAAGAGGGGGTGTTATTAAAGAGGGGGTGTTATTAAAGAGGGAGTGTTGTTAAAGAGGTGTTGTTAAAGAGGGGGTGTTGTTAAAGAGGGGGTGTTATTAAAGAGGGAGTGTTGTTAAAGAGGGAGTGTTGTTAAAGAGGGGGTGTTGTTAAAGAGGGGGTGTTATTAAAGAGGGGGTGTTGTTAAAGAGGGGGTGTTGTTAAAGAGGGGGTGTTGTTAAAGAGGGGGTGTTGTTAAAGAGGGGGTGTTATTAAAGAGGGAGTGTTGTTAAAGAGGGGGTGTTATTAAAGAGGGAGTGTTGTTAAAGAGGGAGTGTTGTTAAAGAGGGGGTGTTGTTAAAGAGGGGGTGTTATTAAAGAGGGGGTGTTGTTAAAGAGGGGGTGTTATTAAAGAGGGGGTGTTGTTAAAGAGGGGGTGTTATTAAAGAGGGGATGTTGTTAAAGAGGGGGTGTTATTAAAGAGGGGGTGTTGTTAAAGAGGGGGTGTTATTAAAGAGGGGGTGTTGTTAAAGAGGGGGTGTTATTAAAGAGGGGGTGTTGTTAAAGAGGGGGTGTTGTTAAAGAGGGGGTGTTATTAAAGAGGGGGTGTTATTAAAGAGGGGGTGTTATTAAAGAGGGGGTGTTGTTAAAGAGGGGGTGTTGTTAAAGAGGGGGTGTTATTAAAGAGGGGGTGTTATTAAAGAGGGGGTGTTATTAAAGAGGGGGTGTTATTAAAGAGGGGGTGTTATTAAAGAGGGGGTGTTATTAAAGAGGGGGTGTTATTAAAGAGGGGGTGTTATTAAAGAGGGGGTGTTATTAAAGAGCAGGTGTTGTTAAAGAGGGGGTGTTATTAAAGAGGGGGTGTTGTTAAAGAGGGGGTGTTGTTAAAGAGGGGGTGTTGTTAAAGAGGGGGTGTTATTAAAGAGGGGGTGTTATTAAAGAGGGGGTGTTATTAAAGAGGGGGTGTTGTTAAAGAGGGGGTGTTGTTAAAGAGGGGGTGTTATTAAAGAGGGGGTGTTGTTAAAGAGTGGGTGTTGTTAAAGAGGGGGTGTTATTAAAGAGGGGGTGTTGTTAAAGAGGGGGTGTTATTAAAGAGGGGGTGTTGTTAAAGAGGGGGTGTTATTAAAGAGGGGGTGTTGTTAAAGAGGGGGTGTCTGGGGGTTCTCTTACCCTCTGGGGGCTCCGTCATGGGGGGGCTGAGGCAGTACATGTGGTAGCCCCGGTCACAGTCGTCACAGAACAGCAGCTGGTCCTGAGAGAGGAGAGAGAGGAGAACACACCACGGTCAGAATGACCTCAGAGAGAGAGGGGTCAGAATGACCTCAGAGAGAGAGGGGTCAGAATGACCTCAGAGAGAGAGGAGGGGTGGTGGTGGACACTGCCTTTCCTTGTCTGGTATTTGGACTGTGCAATGACAATAAAGTTGAATCTAATCTAATCTAGTGGATACTAGTGAGTTGGACTGGTGATCAGAGGGTCATGAGTTCAAATCCCCTGTAATCTCCAACTGTAAGTCGCTTTGAATAAAAGCGTCTGCTAAAATGGTTCAAATGTTATGTAACAATGTAACTGTCCATCCAGAGGAGGATGTGAAACATGCTACACAGATACATGTTACTGATTGAGACAGACAGGGTAGAGATGACCCGGGGGAAAACAAAGTGTGTGTGTGTCTGTATGTGTGTGTATGTATGTCTGTATGTGTGCGTGTATGTATGTCTATGTGTGTGTGTGTGTATGTGTGTGTGTCTATATGTGTGTGTGTGCGTGTATATGTGTGTGTGTGTGACCCCGCCGACTACGCCACACTCACGTCGTTCTCCGAGGTTCCACAGACGTTGCAGCATTTGCACTCGATGCACTGCCAGCGGTACTGCTTCACCGCCGCCATCATCACCGCCGTGAACTGCAGGCAGGACGGGTGACCTGGGGGGAGGGGAGAGACAGAGATGCTCAGGACACACAACAATCGCCAGAGGACAGCGTATAACACAACACCATATATCAGGGTTCCGACAAGTTTCAACAACTCAAATTTAATACCTATTTTAGACCTTTTTGAATATAATTTTAGACCTATTTGTGACACCACGTGATAGCTTTTTGTCATCCTCGAGGTGATGAAATTAGGGATTTCACTGCCAGACAGACAAAAAAGTCTGACGGATAAAATATATATAATAAATAAGTCCCATAATAAAACATTTCAAAAGTAAATGTATTAACATTAACAGTTAACTGTAGAAAGTCACTTAAACGTGAAGAGAACAAAGTGCACAAAAGCTTCCTTGCAGGACAACCTAATCTCTTTTTTTTGACCGATTTTAGCCAATCTCTATATTCAAGATCTCAAGATCGGATTGCTGGATTTTAGACTTTAAGGCTTTTTAAGACCAGCGCGGAAACCCTGATATATGGATGTCAGAGGACAGCGTATAACACAACACCATATATGGATGTCAGAGGACAGCGTATAACACAACACCATATATGGACGTCAGAGGACAGCGTATAACACAACACCATATATGGATGTCAGGGGACAGTGTATAACACAACACCATATATGGACGTCAGGGGACAGCGTATAACACAACACCATATATGGACGTCAGAGGACAGCGTATAACACAACACCATATATGGACGTCAGGGGACAGCGTATAACACAACACCATATATGGACGTCAGAGGACAGCGTATAACACAACACCATATATGGACGTCAGGGGACAGCGTATAACACAACACCATATATGGACGTCAGAGGACAGCGTATAACACAACACCATATATGGACGTCAGGGGACAGCGTATAACACAACACCATATATGGACGTCAGGTCAGAGGACAGCGTATAACACAACACCATATATGGACGTCAGAGGACAGCGTATAACACAACACCATATATGGACGTCAGGGGACAGCGTATAACACAACACCATATATGGACGTCAGGTCAGAAGACAGCGTATAACACAACACCATATATGGACGTCAGGTCAGAGGACAGCGTATAACACAACACCATATATGGACGTCAGGTCAGAAGACAGCGTATAACACAACACCATATATGGACGTCAGAGGACAGCGTATAACACAACACCATATATGGACGTCAGGTCAGAGGACAGCGTATAACACAACACCATATATGGACGTCAGAGGACAGCGTATAACACAACACCATATATGGACGTCAGAGGGAGGAGGGGCTTCATACCTGAGCGGCCGCAGTCGGAGCACGACACCAGCTCCTCCGATTGGCCGGTCTTCTGGTTCATGGTGGAGTCTCCCAGACAGAAGTCGCAGTAGTCGTTGGGGAGGGCCAGGCCGTTGGGACCTTTCTTAGGAGCTGAAACCAGAGAAGAAGAAGAAGAGACATTAGACACTCAGTATCAACAAGGATCTGAGACCAGAGGAGAAGAAGAGAGATTAAATACTCAGCATCAACCAGAAGAGAGATTAGACACTCAGCATCAAGCAGGATTGTTCTGTTGTAATGTCTGACCCCTCCACTGTGTCTAGTCTACAGTAGTCAGTTTCTCTCTTTCTCAGTCTGTCTCTCTCTCTCTCTCCCTCTCTGATGGTGAGTCATTCTGGTGCTGTAGTGGAGTGTAGTAGGGTGTAGGGTGTGTAGTAGTGTAACTCACTCTTGTGTTCCTCAGGTTTGCGGGGGGTGCGCGGGGCCTCCACCTCCTCGCGGTCCTCCCCCTCCTCCTCCGCCAGGTGAGAGTGTGTGTAGTGGTAGCTGAGGCCCGGCCGGTTCTTATAGCGCTTCCCACAGACTACACACACACACACACACACACACACACACACACACACACACACATATAAATGGCGTTACTCATTGCACACATATCAGCCCGTCGGGGGTCAGGTAGTAAGGTGGGGTCGGGGGTCAGGTAGTAAGGTAGGGTCAGGGGTCAGGTAGTAAGGTAGGGTCAGGTAGTAAGGTAGGGTCAGGTCTTACTGTCACAGGCGTAAGGTTTGTCCCTCTCCTCCATGGCTGCAGCCGCCGCCTCCTGCTTCTTCTTGCCGTTGCCCACGCCGCGGCCCTGCGGTCCGGAAGGAAAAGGAAACAGCCCCCCCACCCTGCTGTTAACAACTGGAAACCAAAGAAGAAGTCCTGACTACCTTCGCGGGGGTAACCATGGAGACCGGAGAGACCGTCCTCACCTTGGACTTGCCCTTGCCTCGTCTCTTGGGGGTGTCGTCCTCGAAGTCGTCGTCGTCCAGATCGTCCAGGTAGTCGTCGTGGTCCAGGACCCTCTGGGGGCGCAGTGAGAGGAGAGGGGGGGGGCACAGGTTAGGACAGGAGAGGATACAGGGAGAGGAGAGGGGGGGGCACAGGTTAGGACAGGAGAGGAGAGGGGGGGTCTCAGGTTAGGACAGGAGAGGAGAGGGGGGGTCTCAGGTTAGGAGAGGAGAGGACAGGACCTTCTTCTAGCATTGTGACTGCCAATGGCCACAGGCCCGAGCACAGGTTACTTTTTATTGCGATGACTGATGAATAGATTCTTAGACAAGAAATGTATTTGTTGTAGGTCACTTTGGATAAAGGCGTCTGCTAAATGCCAAAAATCTTTAATATATATATATATAAAGGATACATCATTATCAAATCAATGGTAGTGAAATTTGTTATTTGTTATTTGCATGAAAATATATCGCAAATATATTGCTTTTTAAAAAATCTTTGTATTTGGACAAGTAACTTGAGCTCTCGGACAAGTAAAAGATAAGTTCACTCGTCCGAAGGTACCTGAACAAGTACCTGAACAAGCTTAATGTCCAGCCCTGGGTGTGTTTACCTGGCGGATGTTGACCCTGGGTGTGTTTACCTGGTGTTTACCAGGTGTTTACCAGGGGGGTATTCCTTCAACGTCGCTAAAGGAAAATCCAGGCTCGCGAGAGTTCTCAAAATAAGGCTAGATTTTTTTGGGCAATCTCGCAAGATTTACCAAAATAAACCTGGATTGTCCTTTAGCGACGTGGATGGAATACCCCCCAGGCGTTTCCCAGGTGTGTTTACCTTGCGGATGCGGCCAGAGGAGGTGTGGGTGGAGGCCGTGGCGGCCACAGGCTCAGGTACGGCGGTCTCTTCCTCGGGGGCCCGAGTGTCCGGCTGGCTCCTCCTCTCCAGGGGCTCCCCCTTCAGCAGGGCCTCCAGGCTGCTGCCGTCCGCCACGCCCACGGCGTCACGCTTCAGGTTCAACTCCAACTCCGCTACGCAGGGGGAGGGAGAGGGAGGGAGGGGGAGAGAGACAGGGGGGGAGGAGAGAGAGAGAGGGGGGGAGGGAGAAGGAGAGAGAGGGGGGGGGGGGAGAGAGAGGGGGGGGGTCAGTGTCAGAGAGCGTTCATCTCCACAAATAGACTGTAGTGTAGGAAAATTGGGAAAACAAGAAAATATAAGTTAGAGAGGGCCATAATCAAGAGGAGGGGGGGGGGGGGGGGGGGGTGCAGGGTGGTACCTGATTTGAGAGGGGGGAAGGCCAGGCGCGGGTCCTCGGGCGGGTGGGCGCGCCGTTTCTTCCTCCAGCGGCGAGCAGGGTAGGTATAGAGCTGCCCCGGGGCCATGCCTGCACAGAAACAACCAACGGAAGGGAGAGTTACGTTTAGTTTTTTAAACACTGCTACTCTTTTGGAGCAACATGGACATGCGTCTTGTGTGTCTATGAGGGTCAGGGTGCGACAGTAACGCTTGCCCAGAGGAAGTAAAACATTTGGGGGTTTGTTTGTGCGAGCCAGGCGACGCTGCTGGATCCTGGATATTTTTACCTTTGTGCAGGAAGAACAACAGACGGCGCAGGTACCAGACTAGATGATCGTGGAGTGAAGATATTATCAAAGCGTACGCGACTGTCGATCACCCGTACGCTTTGATAATATCTTCACTCCACGATCATCTAGTCTGGCACCTGCGCCGTCTGTTGTTCTTCCTGCACACGGGTAAAAATATCCAGGATCCAGCAGCGTCGTCGGGCTCGCGCAAACAAACCCGGCGAATTGTTTTACTTGCTCCGGGCAAGCGTTCCTGTCGAACCCTGAGGGCGTCTGCTCTGCTCCATCTCCGTTCTGACCTGCGCTCCTGTGCCTCTTCTCCATCCAGATGTAGCAGTTGCTCTGAGCAACGCCCGTCTGGGAGTCCAGGAAAGGCATGAGGATGCTCCTCTCGGCACACAGGCGGGCGTTGTAGCTGTGGCACTGCTCCATAGCATCCTTATAGTACTGCTCCCCGAGGCTGCAACCAGGCAGGCAAGCAAGCACAGTAACATCAGGCTCTATATATACAGTATATACACACCCACCCCCTCAAGGAACCAAGCAGTGATCAGTCAGTCGGTGAACCTCTCCTCCGGTTAAGATGTTATTTTGAGGTAGTGCAGGGCCATGTGCAGAGAGACAGAGAGGGAGGGAGAGACAGAGAGGGAGGGAGAGAGAGAGATAGAGAGGGAGGGAGAGAGAGAGATAGAGAGGGAGGGAGAGAGAGATAGAGAGGGAGGGAGAGAGAGACAGAGAGGGAGAGACAGAGAGAGGGGGAGGGAGAGAGAGGGAGAGACAGAGAGGGAGGGAGAGAGGGAGGGAGGGAGAGAGACAGAGAGGGAGGGAGGGACAGAGGGAGGGAGAGACAGAGAGAGAGACAGAGAGAGAGGGAGAGACAGAGGGAGGGAGGGAGAGACAGAGAGGGAGGGAGAGACAGAGAGGGAGGGAGAGACAGAGAGAGAGAGAGAGAGACAGAGAGAGAGAGACAGAGAGAGGGGGGGAGAGAGACTGACATTTCTCCAGGGCTTTCTCCTCATCTTAGGCTGCACAAAGACCGAGGGGGGGATGTTGATGAAGATGAATTAATCTTAAGAGAAACACAATCCCCAAAGTTTTTCCATCGGATAGCTAACTTAACTAAACGGTGACTTAACAACTTAGTCGTGCCATAATTCCATCATTAAACGAGCTGGCTCCTCACACAGGGGACCAATCTGTTACTATAGTAACGCTGCAGAACAATCTGTTACTATAGTAACGCTGCAGAACAATCTGTTACTATAGTAACACAGAACAGACCCATCTGTTACTATAGTAACGCAGAACAGACCCATCTGTTACTATAGTAACGCAGAGCAGTGACCCATCTGTTACTATAGTAACGCAGAGCAGTGACCCATCTGTTACTATAGTAACGCAGAGCAGTGACCTATCTGTTACTATAGTAACGCAGAGCAGTGACCCATCTGTTACTATAGTAACGCAGAGCAGTGACCCATCTGTTACTATAGTAACGCAGAGCAGTGACCCATCTGTTACTATAGTAACGCAGAACAGTGACCCATCTGTTACTATAGTAACGCAGAGCAGTGACCCATCTGTTACTATAGTAACGCAGAGCAGTGACCCATCTGTTACTATAGTAACGCAGAGCAGTGACCCATCTGTTACTATAGTAACGCAGAACAGACCCATCTGTTACTATAGTAACGCAGAACAGACCCATCTGTTACTATTAGTAACGCAGAGCAGTGACCCATCTGTTACTATAGTAACGCAGAGCAGTGACCCATCTGTTACTATAGTAACGCAGAGCAGTGACCCATCTGTTACTATAGTAACGCAGAGCAGTGACCTATCTGTTACTATAGTAACGCAGAGCAGTGACCCATCTGTTACTATAGTAACGCAGAGCAGTGACCCATCTGTTACTATAGTAACGCAGAGCAGTGACCCATCTGTTACTATAGTAACGCAGAACAGTGACCCATCTGTTACTATAGTAACGCAGAGCAGTGACCCATCTGTTACTATAGTAACGCAGAGCAGTGACCCATCTGTTACTATAGTAACGCAGAACAGTGACCCATCTGTTACTATAGTAACGCAGAGCAGTGACCCATCTGTTACTATAGTAACACAGGACAGGGGACCCATCTGTTACTATAGTAACGCAGGACAGGGGACCCATCTGTTACTATAGTAACGCAGAGCAGTGACCCATCTGTTACTATAGTAACGCAGAACAGTGACCCATCTGTTACTATAGTAACGCAGGACAGGGGACCCATCTGTTACTATAGTAACGCAGGACAGGGGACCCATCTGTTACTATAGTAACGCAGGACAGGGGACCCATCTGTTACTATAGTAACGCAGGACAGGGGACCCATCTGTTACTATAGTAACGCAGGACAGGGGACCCATCTGTTACTATAGTAACGCAGGACAGGGGACCCATCCGTTACTATAGTAACGCAAGACAGGGGACCCATCTGTTACTATAGTAACGCTGCAGAACAATCTGTTACTAGTAACGCAGGACAGGGGACCCATCTGTTACTATAGTAACGCAGGACAGGGGACCCATCTGTTACTATAGTAAGGCTGCAGAACAATCTGTTACTATAGTAACGCAGAACAGTGCGCTGGGCTTGTCTCCAGCGAGCTCGTTAGCTTAGCTTAGCTCTGACTTAAGCCACGGGGCCTAACCTTTCTGAAACGTGACGAAGGGGCATTATTACTAACCCTTCAACTAAATAAACTTCTTTTACAACGTTCGAGTGATGG
>NC_137688.1:5638733-5666233 GCF_963989245.1 Nansenia antarctica | reverse complement strand
GACAGAGAGAGAGAGAGGGAGAGAGAGAGACAGAGAGAGAGAGAGAGAGAGAGACAGAGAGAGAGAGAGAGAGGGAGAGAGAGACAGAGAGAGAGAGAGAGAGAAAGAAAGAGGGAAAGAGAGAGGGAGAGTGGGACAAAGAGTGAGACAGAGAGAGAGAGAGAGGGAGAGTGAGACAGAGAGAGAGAGAGGAGAGAGAGACAGAGAGAGAGAGAGGGAGAGAGAGGAGAGAGAGACAGAGAGAGAGAGAGAGAGACAGAGAGAGACAGAGAGAGAGAGAGACAGAGAGAGACAGAGGAGAGAGAGAGAGAGAGAGAGAGAGAGGGAGAGAGAGACAGAGAGAGAGAGAGAGAGAGAGAGACAGAGAGAGAGAGAGAGAGAGAGAGGGAGAGAGAGAGAGAGGAGAGAGAGAGAGAGACAGAGAGAGAGAGACAGAGAGAGAGAGAGAGACAGAGAGAGAGAGAGAGAGAGAGAGAGGGAGAGAGGGAGAGAGAGAGAGAGACAGAAGAGAGAGAGAGAGAGAGGGAGAGGGAGAGTGAGACAGAGAGAGAGAGAGAGAGAGAGAGAGAGAGAGGAGAGAGAGAGACAGAGAGAGAGGGAGAGAGAGAGACAGAGAGAGAGAGAGAGAGAGGGAGAGGGAGAGTGAGACAGAGAGAGAGAGAGAGGGAGAGTGAGACAGAGAGAGAGAGAGAGAGAGAGAGAGAGGGAGAGGGGGAGAGACAGAGTAAGCAACAAAACAATGATCGTATTCACAGACTGTGTTAATGTGTGGAAGTCATCTGTAGGAGCATCCATGTGTGTGTGTTTAATATACCGTATTTTCCGGACTATAAGTCGCACTTTCTTTCATAGTTTGGCTGGTCCTGCGACTTAGTCTGGTGCGACTTATATATCAATATATATATAATTTCATACTGACTGACATGAACCAAGGAGTAAACATTACCGTCTACAGCCGACAGAGGGCGCTCTGGGCCGCTCTGGGCTTGTGACAACGATATGCTGCTCCTATACCACTGAAGAAATGTAACATTAGCTTGTTGAAGCTAAGCAAACGGTAGCTTGGCGCATTTTTTGACTGATGCGACTTATTCTCCGGAGCGACTTATAGTCCGGAAAATACGGTATGTTGAAGTGTGTGTGTGTGTGTGTCGTAGTGTACCTAGGGGAGAAATGTGTGTGTGTGTGGTAGTGTACCTGGGGGAGAAGCTGGCCGGGGACAGCAGCAGGCCGGGGCTGGAGATGAGAGCTGAGCTCCTCTTAGACTGAGGGTGTTCTGGGGTGCTGAGAGCCCTCTTCTGAGACCCCTACACACACACACACACACACACACACACACACACACACACACACACACACACACACACACACAGCTCGTTAACACACAACACACACACACAGCTCGTTAACACACACAACACACACATATACACACACAGCACGTTAACACACAACACACACACACACAGCACGTTAACACACAACACACACACAGCACGTTAACACACAACACACACACAGCACGTTAACACACAACACACACACAGCTCGTTAACACACAACACACACACACAACACACAGCACGTTAACACACAACACACACACAGCACGTTAACACACAACACACACACAGCACGTTAACACACAACAACACACAGCACATTAAAACACAACTGTCTATTTCACATACTATATTACCAACAAAAAAGAAGGTGTCATGTGACCTCTCACCTTGGCTGGGGTGGAATACGAGTCTAGGAGACTCTCCTCTTCCTCCTCTGCTTTGATTCTGGACAGGCAAAGTCAAGGGACACCCCGACACAGACAGGACCCGATGCTACAACATACAGACCGCTACAACATCCAGATCACCCAGATAAACAGGGCCCATTTATAGCTCTCCTGAGTGTGAGAGCTTATGGTGGTGTGTGTGTGTGTGTGTGTGTGTGTGTGTGTGTGTGTGTGTGTGTGTGTGTGTGTGTGTGTGAGAACTGTGACTGAGATGGTGGCAGGTGTGTGTGTGTAACTCTGTAGGTTAAAGGTGAGGAGGATACAGCTCCTGCAGAGAGTTGATGTCCCTGGTTCTGTTCTGGGGGTCTTGGCTCTTGGAGGAGCCCTGTTTGGACTTGTTCTTCTTGCTCAGAACCTGCAGAACCTGCAGATGACATGAACATGTCATGTTTACACTTGAAAATGAGTGTCTTAGGTCATGTTCTCACATGAAAATCCGAATCATGACCAGGAGCGAGTGGATGAGATCGCAACATTGTTGCATAAATTATTTCTCCGATTTGCGTTCTCACAAGCCCTTTATGTTGGAACTGGTCCACTGCCCTCACCTCGTGTTGGAACTGGTCCAGCGTGTCCATGCTGAGCTTCAGGCCACCCTTGGTGGTGCTGAAGGCGACCCACTCCAGTACGATCTCATCCCCCTGCAGCCTGCTGGCCAGGCACTGCTCCAACACTACGAAAGAGGGAGGGGAGAAGTACGTTTAGATTAGTTAAGAATACATCATTTATTTTCTGTTTAGTTAATTTAGGCTATACATAAAACATTCTGTTTATGTCTGTATTCAATTGTTAGGGATAGGGTGGTGGGAGGGTTACTCTTCTCCTACACGTCCTTGTGGAAGTAATAACGGATAAATGGACATATCTAACTGATTGTGTGTGTACTGTATTGTGTATTGTAAATATAGAGTTGTCCGGTATTGAAAACGACCTTGCTATTTTCAACAAAAGCACAGCCTGATCGAACGGCTCTACAGTGGCAGAGACAGAGAGAGAGGGGGTGAGAGAGAGGGTGAGAGAGAGAGGGGGTGAGAGAGAGAGAGAGAGAGAGAGAGAGACAGAATGTTGCTGCCAGTTGTTGACTGATTTCTATTCGCTATTAGTCATAAGGCAAATTAAATTCTCTGAGGGAGTAGGGTAGCATCATGATCCTGTACATCGATCTGAAAAGCACTATATTATTATTACTATCTATTTGTATTCTTTTTTCAATTTTTTCATCTACTTATTTATTTTTTGTTAATTTAATTAACTTCAGTTCAGTTAAGAATACATAATTTATTTCCTGTTCAGTTAATTTAGGCTATACATATTCTGTATTGTGTGTTAGGGGATAGGGTGGTGAACAGGGTCACTGGGGTAACCAGGGTAATGAGGAGAACCAGGGTAACAGACATGGGTCACTGGGGAGGAGAACCAGGGTAACAGACATGGGTCACTGGGGAGGAGAACCAGGGTAACAGACATGGGAGGAGAACCAGGGTAACAGACATGGGACCAGGGGAGGAGAACCAGGGTAACAGACATGGGTCACTGGGGAGGAGAACCAGGGTAACAGACATGGGAGGAGAACCAGGGTAACAGACATGGGACCAGGGGAGGAGAACCAGGGTAACAGACATGGGAGGAGAACCAGGGTAACAGACATGGGAGGAGAACCAGGGTAACAGACATGGGAGGAGAACCAGGGTAACAGACATGGGACACACAGGGTCACTGGGGAGAACCAGGGTAACAGACATGGGACTGGGGAAGAGAACCAGGGTAACAGACATGGGACCAGGGGAAGAGAACCAGGGTAACAGACATGGGACCAGGGGAGGAGAACCAGGGTAACAGACATGGGACCAGGGGAGGAGAACCAGGGTAACAGACATGGGACTGGAGAGGAGAACCAGGGTAACAGACATGGGACCAGGGGAGGAGAACCAGGGTAACAGACATGGGACTGGGGAGGAGAACCAGGGTAACAGACATGGGACCAGGGGAGGAGAACCAGGGTAACAGACATGGGACCAGGGGAGGAGAACCAGGGTAACAGACATGGGACCAGGGGAGGAGAACCAGGGTAACAGACATGGGACTGGAGAGGAGAACCAGGGTAACAGACATGGGACCAGGGGAGGAGAACCAGGGTAACAGACATGGGACTGGGGAGGAGAACCAGGGTAACAGACATGGGACCAGGGGAGGAGAACCAGGGTAACAGACATGGGACTGGGGAGGAGAACCAGGGTAACAGACATGGGACCAGGGGAGGAGAACCAGGGTAACAGACATGAGACTTACTCTTCTCCAACACGTCCTCGTCGCAGTCCAAGTCGAACAGCTCCAGCTCGGACTGGATGCTCTCCCTCTGGACCTCCGAGGCCATGCTGTGGTCTCCTAATCTAACCCTAACCCTACCTCCTGGTGTCTGTCCTGGTTCTGATCACCCCCTCCTGTCTGTCTGCCTGCTCCCTAACATTCACACACACTATCTATCTGACAGTTTCGCGTTAACCTTCCACATCATCAGTGAAACGGCATGCATAGGAGACGGATCTTTGAAAGCAGTCTTGCCGTTGTTGAATACGATTAATCCAAACCACCAGATCCACAGTAAAGGATCGCACGTTTCTACTTTCTGTGTGCACTTGTTGTTTTGCCGCGAAAATCCAAGTACCGGGAAATACGGTCCTCCTGACGGACGTGACGGGCGTCATGACGTCATGACGGTGTGTCATGGGAGACACAGCAAACCTCTGCTGGTTCCACACAGGCCGCTAGGTGGCGGTAATGCTACTGGTTCCACACAGGCCGCTAGGTGGCGGTAATGAACCTTAAGTTGGTTGCCAACCGCCAACCAAATAAAAAGAAGAAGAAGAAGATATGCCACTGCATGCATACTGCCATCAACTGTTTCTTTTGATAGTGCTGCTGGTGTATCTTACAACTACTGTCCATACACATTGAAGGAATAGTCATTTTAGTTCTTACATGATGTTATTGTCAGTAGGCCATTGCCAAATAACAGTATGTAAAAACAATTATTACACAGTCCAAACTACAGTCAGTATTGCCAGATTGGGCTACCTTTTGATCACACTGGATGATAATGTAAGTATTGGGGTTGAATAATAATTGAATGTTTCACATTATTACATTTTAAATCAAATAGTTTACATTAGGGATGCAACCTCAGCAAATATGTTCAAGTCAAGACTAAAACCCCATCTTTTTAATATTGCCTAAATAATATTATGACTACATAATTAAATTATGATTATAATGATTAAAAGCACTTTGAGCTGCAACGTTTGCAGGAAAAGTGCTATACAAATAAAAGTTATTATTATTATTATTATTATAAAATATGGAACATGGGATTACAAGCCATTTTAAAAAGAAAGTCAATGTGCTCTTAAGAAAGACAATATTTTTTGACAGTAGTGTCCTCAGGTGGATTTGAACCCACGGCTGAAAACACGTAAAGAAAAGGTGAGTAAAAGGTCTCCGTTACAGGTACACACGACTGGCCCTTAGAGGAATAGCTGTTGTTTTAGCTCTTACATGTTATTATCAGTATTATCAGTAGGCCAATACCAAATAAGAATAGTTGATGAAAACAAAAGCTAAAGCAAAAACATTTGCAGATTGTTTCAGGGTTTTAATGTACATTTAAACACAGATGAATATGAATTTAGATTAATATACAGATTAATATATGAATATTAATATACATATTAATATATGAATATTAATATACAGATTAATCTATATTTAGTCGTTACAAATAACACAAAATTCACTTTAGAAAACAAATTCAATGCATTCACCACTAGGGGTCTGCTATTCAGGGGAGTTCATCCACAGGTGCTCAGATTTCATTCCTGGGTGGTCCGCTGTTGCCAGCGTGTGTATCCGTCTATGGAGGACAGGAAGTAGTCATATCAATACTGACCCACACACATCACACCTCATAAAGATATGCCATCCATTAACACTTAATCAGCCCTGTGAGTAAAACACTTTTCCTAGATATGTGCGTTCTACCGCCCAGTATCCTTACATTTTCAAAATCACATCAGGAGGATAAGCTAGTATAAAGCTATTTTGCAGTTTTTCTGTGTAGGAGGCAGGCTAATTTACAAGGCGGCCAACTAGTGGTCGTTGTGTGTAAATAGCAGATTCCCATTCTAAAGAGGGGGTCATTTAGCGGCTCTTTTAGTAGGTAAAAACGCACGGCTGTTCCAGTGTTAACCCCTACAGAGGGTCTGGAGCAGGGGAGGCTGGGCGTTGGAGGTAGAAACCGGAGGACGGACTCATTGTGATGCATGATGGGACGGAATAAAGAACGTTGGTGTCAAACACAACACGCGGAAAGTTCCATCCATCCATTCATTCCAGATGCCATTCCTCATTCTCCGTTCCATGCATTAGAATGAGGCCGTCCTCCGATTTCTACCTCCCCCACCAGCCTCCCCTGGTGTGGAGACGTGAGACTGACCCCTCCAGAGGAACACACGCTCCTGGACACACGACGCCCCGCCGTCACCCTCCTCAGGGCCTGCTGGAGGGAGGCCGACAACCCAGGAGTGTCCTGCACCTACGGATGACACACACACACACACACACACACACAGAGACACACACAGAGACACAGACACACACACACACAGAGACACACACACACACACACACACACACAGAGACATAGAGAGACACACACACACACACACAGTCACAGACATACACACAGAGACACAGACACACACACAGTCACAGACATACACACAGAGACACAGACACACACACACACAGTCACAGACATACACAGAGACACACACACACAGTCACAGACAGTCACAGACACACACACAGAGACACAGACACAGCACAACCACAGACACACACACACACACACACACACACCATAGACCAGTCACACACAGTCCTTTCTGTTGTTGTTCTTCCTCTGTGGAGGGAGAAATCGGAGGACAGGCTCACTGTGCACGGCATCGCATGAGGAACGTGTTTGAGGCCAGCCCGGCCTCCGATTTCTGCCTCCCCCGGGGTGTGTGTGTGTGTGTGTGTGTGTGTACCTGCAGGCTGTCCTGACAGGCTCTTCTGAAGGCCATGTTGCTGCTGCTGCTGACCACAGAGCTCACACAGCTGAGCATCACAGCCTGGGCAGCCTGGAGACCCTCCACAACCTGGCACACACACACACACACGCAGAGACAACATTTACACACACACACACACACGCAAAGACATTTACACACACACACACAGACAACATATACACACACACGCAAAGACAACATATACACACACACACACACACACGTAAAGACAACATTTACACACACACACACACACACACTCATATGCAAAGACAACATATACACACACACTCATATGCAAAGACAACATATACACACGCACGACACACACATACATGCAAAGACATAATACATACACACGCAAACACAACACACACACACACGCAAAGACAACACAACACACATTAGAACTAATAAGACACACTTAACGCAAAGCAGAAGATGCAAGATATTTAATTTCATGTGTGTGTGTGTGTGTGTGTGTGTGTGACTTCCTGCCTTGAGTCTTTTCTGCTGGTCTCTCAGCGTGTTCTGCAGCAGCGTGTGCAGCGCTGCCGTCAACGCCTCCTTGTTGTACCTCAACACGTCCTCTAGGTGGAGCTCTAACAGCTCCTCACTGGCTGCAGGGAGTTCAGGAGACATTAGGGACACACAGGGCTTTCACTTTAATCTCCCAAAGACCTGTCACTAAAAGTGATCTATATGATGTGATTAAAACCACTTTCCTGGATTCAAACGTTGTGTAATCTCACCCTTGAGTGAGTGCTAGCCTTCTGTGAGTCTTACATTTTAATTTAGCAGACGCTTTTATCCAATTACATCCAATTTTATCCAGCGACATCGAATTACAGATTACAGGGACAGTCTCCCTGGAGTAATTTAGCGCTGAGTGCCTTACTCAAGGGCACACTAGTGGTGGTGTTCCCAAGTGGGATCTGAACTCATGCACTTTCGATAACAGGTCCATCTCACTATCCACTAGTGGCTAATATGCCATTTTGCAGACGCTTTTTATCCAAAGCGACTTACATTACAATGAGTGGATCGATTTTTCAGTATATATGGTCCCAGCGGGAACCAAACCCTCAACCTAACCGTTGTTAGCGCCACGCTCTACCCAACTGAGCCACAGGGGACCACATCACACCATGAGCATTTTACATTTTAACCATTTAGCAGACGCTTTTATCCAAAGCGATTTACAATTAGAGATTACAGGGACAGGGACTAAGTGCCTTACTCAAGGGTGGTGTTTCCCAGGTGGGATTTGAACCCAGGACCTTCTGATAACCAGTCCAGTTCACTATCCACTAAGTGCTAGCCTTCTACGGGCCTGTTCGTCTGCCTCACCCACGAAGTCAGAGAGCTGGGAGTGAAACGGGTCGCTGTGCTGGAGGAAAAGGAACAGGGACAGGGACTGCTGGACCACGGGGCACCATTCCGGCTCAGTTTCCTGGCAGAGTGTTCCGTCTATGGTGTATACAATGTCACTGCAACAGGGCTCTGGGGAGATCAAGACAGATCTTTTCATGTGAAACAGAGCAGATGGGGTTTCGTGGAAGGGTTAGAACACGACGGTAAATGATGATGTCACAGAACCTGTTTAGAGAACATGGGAAGGAATTCAAGAGATGACAACACTAACTGACAGTAACACTGATCTAGTGTGTGCACTGACTTACATACTGTGGGTGACTCTGCAGTCTGTCTGCACAATGCTAAATATTGTCAATGTATGTGTTATGGTACATGTGGGAATACGGTACATGTGGGAAAACTAGGGTTAGGGGTAGGTGATAGGGTGCTAGGGTTAGGGTTAGACATGCCAGCATGTACCAAGTCAACGTAGCACCTAACCCTAACCCTAGTTTTCCCACATGTACCGTATTCCCACATGTACCGTAACATATGCACTGTAAAAATGCTACAATGTGTGTGTACTGTAACCTATTCACCAACCCGGTCAGTATAAATGAAGGACTAGCATCCCTAGCTATCGTCCCTCTCTGTCCTAACGACATGTCATTAAGGTGTGGGTCTGTGACTTCTCAAACCTACTGTATGCTTCTCATATTGCTCTTTGCTCTGTGTTTTTATCACAGCACACTAGTGGTGGTGTTCCCAGGTGGGATCTATATGATGTGATTAAAAGTACTTTCCTGGATACAAACGTTGTGTAATTTCACCCTTGAGTGAGTGCTAGCCTTCTATGAGTCTTACATTTTAATTTAGCAGACGCTTTTATCCAATTACATCCAATTTTATCCAGCGACATAAAATTATAGAGTACAGGGTTACAGTCTCCCTGGAGTAACTTAGGGCTGAGTGCCTTACTCAAGGGCACACTAGTGGTGCGCCCTTGAGATGCAAACTGGTGAGGGGGTGGAAAAGGTGAGCTGGGGTAACAGACCTTCTAAGGGGGGGGGGGGGGTGACCTAGGTGACCTATTTTGGATTAAAAATGGCGGATTTCGCCGAAAGGTGACAAGTTTGCATCCCTGAATTCTCTCGGATAGATATTTTTTTAACATTTTTGTATTTCCAGGATAAAATCCTCCTTCTTTCCAGTACCTGTGGTGGGGTGTGTGGGGGTCCAGGTGAGCCCGGCCAGGCCCAGCTCCTCCAGGGAGGCAGGCAGCTGCTGCAGGACGGCGGAGGGGCCCAGCAGGGGCAGGTTGAGGGGGCTGTACAGCAGGACGTACCACCGCTGGTTAAGGACAGCAGCAGCTTCAGGAAGGTGTGTGTGTGTGTGTGTGTGTGTGTGTGTGTGAGTGTGTGTGTGTGTGTGTATGTGTGTGTGTGTGTGTGTGTGTGTGTCTGTGTGTGTGTGTGTGTGTTTGTGTGTGTGTATGTGTGTGTGTGTGTGTGTGTGTGTGTGTGTGTGCGAGTGTGTGTGTGTGTGTTTGTGTGTGTGTATGTGTGTGTGTGTGTGTGTGTGTGTGTGTGTGTGTGTGTGTGCATGTGGACAGCAGCTTCAGGAGGGAGGTGAGGGCTTGAGCCTTATCATCTCCTGACTACACACACACACACACACGTCTGAACAAATACCGTGTAAAAAAACGAAACAGGTGTTTGGAGTATATGTGTGTGTGTGTGTGTGTGTGTGTGTGTGTGTGCGAGTATGTGTGTGTGTGTGTGTGTGTGACAGGGAAAGGATAGCTCTATGCGAGTGTGTGTGTGCGTGTGTGTGTGTGTGTGCATGCATGTGTGTGCATGCCAGTGTGTGTATGTGTGTGTGTGATAGGGAAAGGATATCTGTATGCGAGTGAGGCGGGTTGCCAGGTTGGGGTACTGGCTCACACAGGGGGTGAGCAGGGTGACAGGGAGGAGGCTCAGCTCCCCGAAGAGACCTCTCTCCATGGCTTCTGGGGGGACACAGAGGGGCAGCCCCCCTCCTAGAACAGGGTGTCCCTGCTGGCACCAAGGGCCTGTTGCCATGGACACAGGACGTCTGCAGAACACACTCAAGTCAAGACGAGAACCCAGGAGAGTTAAAGTGCTGTGAGTGGGTAAGACACTCTAGAAAATTGGTCTTCACAGGCTAAGTACAAGCTGAATCATTAAATGAAGCCATGAATGTTGCTATCAGTCAGCCCACCCACGCCCAGTCATGGGGGAGCACTGTCAGTGGGTAGAATAGAGGAAAAAACAGAGAACAGAGAATTGTAAAATTAGCTGGCTGGCTAAAATTGGGACATTTTACAGAAATGTTGATTCATGTGGATTGTCCCTGTAAAACTACATTTAATAAAGTGAAAATGTACACGTGTGTGCGCTTTCGCTCTATCTCACACGCACACACACACACGCACACACACACGCACACAGACACAGACACAGACACAGGCACACACACAGACACACACAGACACAGACACAGATACACAGACACACACACACACACACAGCCACTGACTGAATGTGGCAGGCGACGTCCATGACTACAGTCTGGTCCTTCAGCGAGACTTTGCCCTGCGTCTTCCCCCTGGGAGAGACCAGAGTAACACACACACACACACACACACACACACACACACACACACACACACACACACACACACACACATATCATTTACACAATACAATGTTATTGATAGTACTAGAATACATTCACAAGACAATAGTGCAAACAAGCAAATCTGTTGACAGATTGATGACAATCATACTGAAAAATGTACGACTCACTGCAATGTAAGCTGCTTTGGATGAAAGCGTCAGCTAAATGGTATTAATAGTCTTTATTGCTCACATGTCCTCTGCTATGAATGTTTTAAACTCCATGACTGTTACACGTGGGACCGTGGGACTATGTACACTGAAAAATGTATGACTCACTTCAATTGAAGTCGCTACCTATAGATAAAAGTGTCAGCTAAACGGTTTTAATAGTCTCTATGGTCCTCACGTGTCCTCTGCTTTGGCTGTTTTAAACTCCCATGACTGTTACATTTGTTATCCTCTTATTGTCTTTTAATTCGTTTTTATTCATATTTCTGTAAAGCACATTCTTATTCTTTAAATTGTTGTACATTTATCAGATGCTTTTATCCAAAGCGACTTACTTACTTACTTTTAAGTACATCATTCTGAAGTTAGTGAATCATCTATAGTATATATCAGTCTTCATAAGAAAGAAGAAATCTATGCTAGGACCAGGGGCCATTGGCAGCCACAATGCTAGAAGGAAGGATTTACTTTTTAGATCTTAACAGTAGAGGAACTGTGCTCAATAAATAAAGTTGGATTTGATTAGTCACAGCAGGGCATACTTAAATAGTTGCCGGTACGTCCGCCCAGCCAACTTCAGCTTGTAGTGAATGTTAATCTGCGTCAGAGAGAGAAAGACAACACATCATAACTGACAGCCAATCGATTTAATCTGTAGATATGTCTCACGTTCATATCACTATTGTTGGGTCTATTTTCCCATGCAGAATTTCTATTTCGCTCTTGTTTTCATGTTTTCAAGTGTGAATAACATCCCTCATCGTGACATTCTGATGGTTGTTCAAAACGTTTTTTTTTGGGCTACCCAGGATCAGATCCATCTGGCTGATTTTGAGTCATATAGGGGGGAAATCAGCCAGCTCGATCTGATCCTGCTGGATCAGAGAAAAGAATCGGGATCATTCTGATCCAGATTTAAAGTTTTGAACAACTGGGCCTAGGTGGTGAGCTGAGGTTGGTCCTTACCCCTGCGTTAGTCAGACTGAGTCTCTGGAGGAGATTCTCGGTGCTGGAACGTTCCAGAGGCGTGACCAGTGTCCCCTCGCTGACCTGGACCCCAGATGGGACAGGAATGAACATCACAGCTGTTAAAACTCACTCCTCAAGTCCAAACACCCCCAACCCACCCACCCACCCACCAGCCACGCTGTGTGGTCGAACTGCTTTTCGATAGCATAGCTGGTTTACATCATAAGCATCTGAGGAGACGATCAAGTCTGAGGTCGCTGAAGTTCGATACTCGGTCGGAGCAACTTGAATGTTCGAGGCTACCGTTCGCAAACAACTTGACGTCAGTTTCACAGACACTCGCTATTCATTGGTCTATAACAGTGGTTCTCAAACCTCTCCTCAGGGACCCCCAGCCGCTCCACATATTTGATCTTTTCCACCACCAGCACACCTGATTCGATTAGTGGAACAGATCAAATATGTGGAGCGGCTGGGGGTCCCAGAGGAGAGGTTTGAGAACCACTGGTCTATAACACATCTATAACACATCTATAACACATCTATAACACATCCCTATTGAAGAGCAGTCGCGTGAGAGCGTCCATTGCGCCAAGGATAGCGGACGAGATGAACGTCAGTTGAGAAGTCAGCTGTAGTGGTGGTGGTGATGTCTCCTGTCCAAACTAGTTGACCGAGCCTGATGGGTAATGTAGTTCACACACCTGGAGGGAGAGGAGGAAGCGGAGAGGGCCGTAGACTTCAGTGAAGGCACACAGCTCCTCTGGGTCGGGGGGGGGGCAGGGGGTGGCCAGGGCGGCCAGTCTCTGCCAGAACTCTGACGCCGCAACGCACCAGGGAGGACAAACACAGAAACAACGTTGGCAACCAGAAAGCCAATTTATTACATCTCAGATGACTGAAAGATAAGATAATTAAGCAATATCACACAAGAGGGAGTGCTGTTATACTGAATATCAGCACGGCTGTGGGTTCGTTCGTAGGTACGAGGCCGCAGGCCGAGATTATGACTTGTTAGTTTACAGATTATGATTTGTTAGTTTATTCAATCGTTAAATTGTTCCGCAACTGAACTTCAAGTGGACTGTTGCCTAGTGACCTGAACACAAACATCCGCAGGCTAGCTACTTTGTATTAGCGGTCATTTAGTAGAACACCTGTGCGGCGGAGTGATACATAGTTAAAAGTCCCAGTGCTGTTTTACTGTATATCGGCACTCATGGAATGCCTCTTGTCCAACCAAATTACTTGGTCGGAAGACTCGGAACTAACTGTTGTATAATAAGGCACATGTCTTTGCACTCCACTGACTGACTCAATGCACACAGCAGGGGAGGCTGGTGGAGGTAGAAATCGGAGGATGGGCTCATTGTAACATACATGTTTGATACCATTAGATTTTTAACTCTCCTTTGCACACAGTTGAGGGCACAATTTCAAGAAACATGCAACGTTTTAATCAAGCAAGGACTGATTTCAACAGGATAGCTTATTATGCTCAACAATGAATGTGCTGACATGTTTAAAGCCATATACAGTATATAGTCAGGTTCACTATGTTTCAATTTAAACTTTCGTGGGAATTTTTGGGGGATTTGCTAATCTATACATTTTTGGAAAGGGCATTGTATGAGGAATCAGAAAATATATGTTTCCATTTGCACAGATGTCTGAAAGGCGGCCATCTTGGCATTTACAAAATGGCCGCCATAATACACACGTTTTGTAATATCTTGGCTTCTAAATAAGCTAGAACATTGATTTTAACTGCTAAACCTACATTTTCAGGGTCAATGAATCCAATGGTTGGAGTTACAAAGCAATTTTTTGTATTCTTCTTCTTTAAAAAAAAAAAAGTATATGGGCACAGGCAGCCATTGCTCTGCAGGATCCATAGGCTAATTGGATCCCCTGCAAAATTGGTTCTCCAAACATGAGGATGGCATGCTTAAACCAACAACCACAGACGTCCTCCCAGCCCCAAAGTCCATCATTGAGATGGTACAATGCAAATGCAAAACTGACTGTTCTTCTGGCAGATGTTCATGCAGAGCTAAGAACTTAGCCTGTACCGACATGTGCAGCAGCCAGTGCCAGAACGATGACGATTCCCAAGCTGTGACGCACGAAAGTGATGATGATGAACTAATCTAACAGCCCAGCTCACATTGGCACGCATTGGACTCGCCATTCACATATCACATCACACATAGCATAAACGCTTATACATAGTCAAGAGACACAACCCGCCTGTCATTACACATAGAGTAAATACACATCCCACAAACAGAACAACCAGCACACCATACACTCCCCACATTCCTCCCATTCATTTATTTTGTTTCATTCCCTATTTTTATCATTAAATATGATATACGGAGCTTATTCTCCATGCCGCACCCGCCTTGAAGTCCTGCCTGAGAGCGTTCCTCACTTCCTGTTTGCGCCAACTCAAGATCCCCAAAATCTGGCGAAGAGCCCTAGTTGTTGCGATCCCTAAACCGAATAAGCCTGAAGGGGACCCTAAGAGTTACCGTCCCATCTCTCTGTTATGCATCCCCTTCAAGATCCTCGAGACGGGGCCGTCTTTATAGACCTGACGGCTGCCTACGATACCGTATGGCATCGCGGCCTCACCTGCAAGCTGCTCCGCCTGCTGCTGGACAGGCACATGGTCAGAATGATCATGGAGCTCATCCGTAACCGCAGCTTTACCCTTACCACCGGTTGCGGACAGCTAAGCAGGCTTCGACGCCTTAAGAACGGCGTCCCTCAGGGATCGGTCCTGGCCCCCCTCCTCTATAATATCTACACCTATGACCTGCCCAACACACTCTCGCGGAAGTACGCCTACGCAGACGACCTCGCAGTGGTGTACTCTGCTGGAAATTGGCAGTCTGTGGAGGGGATTCTGAGCCAGGACATGCAGACACTAGTGGCATACTTCCGGAAATGGAGATTGAAGCTTAGCGAGGCAAAGACGGTGTCGGCTGCCTTCCACCTTAACAACAGGGAGGCTAAATGTGAGCTTAGAGTATACCTAGATGGAACTCCCCTGCCATGTTCCGCTGAGCCAATCTATCTCGGCGTGACATTGGACAGGACGCTCACGTTTCGCCGGCACCTCGAGTCACTGCGCAAGAAGTTAACAGCTCGTGTGGCGTTGATGAGGCGACTGGTTGGCTCAGGCTGGGGCGCCGGCGCAAAGACCTTGCACACGGCAGCCCTAGCCCTCCTTTATTCAACTAGTGAATACTGCGCCCCAGTATGGTGTCGCAGTGCCCACACCCGCCTCATCGACTCGCCTATAAACGAAGCCTTGCGGTTTGTGACAGGATGCCTGCGTCCTACCCCCGTGGACAACCTTCCCACCCTAGCAGGCATCCAGCCCGCAGGCCTCCGCCGCATGGGAGCCACAGCACGTCTCGCCTGCCGGGCCGTGGAGCTTAATAACCATCTGCTCCACGATAGGCTCACTATAACAGCGGAGCCCACCCGACGTCTCAAGTCGAGACACCCATTTGTGCCTGCCGCACAGGATCTCAGGCAGCAATGCAGAGATCTTAACATCAGTGCGGCAGGATGGGCGGATTATATGTGGCGCGCGGAGTGGGAGGCAAACACTTCCAAACTCCGTGACCATATCCCAGTCGCCGGCCCTGAGCCCCTCGGGATGGACTTGCCAAGGCTATCCTGGGTGAGGCTCAATGGTCTCCGGACCGGCATCGGGCGTTTCCGCTCATCAATGCACAGATGGGGCTTGGCCCCAAATGCGTCGTGTGAGTGTGGCGCAGAGGACCAAACCGCAGACCATGTTATCCTGGATTGCCTGGTGTACCACCCACCCAACGGGATGCATGTTCTGTCGGTACTAGATGACGAGACGATGACGTGGCTTCTGGAGGGGTGTCCAGAAATATAGCCCGGGTGAGCCCCTCAACCAGGTCTCGGGGTGGTAAAAGGGTAGCCCCTCGGCCCCGAGCATGGTGGAGTGGAGAGGAAAACAACTACCCATACGCCGAAAGAAGATAATTAAATATGCCATTAGGCTAAAGATTTACCTGCCTCTGTATTGCCTTACTGGTTGCTGGCTGTTGCCATAACATCCAAAAATGTATAGATTAGCAAATCCCCCCAAAAAGCCAACAAAAGTTTAAATCATAACATCGAGACTATCTAATGCAGGAGGTTGTCGTGATCATACTGTGGTCTGTGGACTCACGTATGGAAGTAATAGAAAAACGACAATTTCTTAAAGTATAAGTTACACATTTTTATGTGATGATATAAAAAATAAAAAATAAATAAAAAAAGCTTTGTAACTACAACCATTGGATTCCTTGACCCTGAAAATGTAGGTTTAGCAGTTAAAATGTTCTAGCTTATTTAGAAGCCAAGATATTACAAAACGTGTGTATTATGGCGGCCATTTCTTAAATGCCAAGATGGCCGCCTTTCAGACATCTGTGCAAATGGAAACATATATTTTCTGATTCCTCATACAATGCCCTTTCCAAAAATGTATAGATTAGCAAATCCCCAAAAAATTCCCACGAAATTATATAACAAACCTGACTAATATGCAGTTCAATTTCCAACCAACCTTGTTGCACTTGTTCCACTGTTACTCCAGAGCACCAGGGTCCCGCAGCTGCGACTGAACAGACACAGTACACACACACACACACACACACCCACCCACCCACCGACCGACCGACAGACAGAACACACACACACACAGACATACAGACAGAACAGACACACACACACACACACACCCACCCAACCCACCCACCCCCACACACACACACACACACACCCCCACCAAACCCACCCACCCACCCACCCACACACACACACACACACACAGACATACAGACAGAACAGACACACAGACACACACCCCCACCAAACCCACCCACCCACCCACCCACCCACACACACACAAACACACACACACACACACACACACACACACACACACACACACACACACACACACACACACTAGGTATTAGGTGACATAGCTATCGCATAGAGGGATGTTTCGGCAGGCCAGTCCTTAGCGTACCTGTGCAGTTCAGCTGGCCGGGCGGGGGTCTCCCTGGGGCGGTCCACAGCAGGACCAGCAGCCCCCCTCCCCCCTTCACGGACCCCTTATGGTGCCGCACCCTCCCCGGCCTGACCAGGAGCATCAGGACCCGCAACACCTGATAACACACCGTTTACACTTAACACACTCCTCAACCTGATAACACACCGTTGTTTACACTTCACACACTCCTCTCAACCTGATAACACACCGTTTACACTTAACACACTCCCTCAACCTGATAACACACCGTTTACACTTAACACACTCCCTCAACCTGATAACACACCGTTTACACTTCACACACTCCCCCAACCTGATAACACACCGTTTACACTGAACACACTCCCCCAACCTGATAACACACCGTTTACACTGAACACACTCAAATTCAAGGACACAACACGGCATCGTTTGAGACAGAACTAGTTGACGAGCTAAGTAAAACATTTTTGAATATATATATTTATTTGTTTTGAGAGAGAGAGAGAGAGAGAGAGAGAGGGAGAGAGAGACAGAGAGAGGGAGAGAGAGACAGAGAGAGAGAGAGAGAGAGACAGAGAGAGACAGAGACAGAGAGAGACAGAGAGAGACAGAGAGAGAGACAGAGAGAGAGACAGAGACAGAGAGAGGGAGAGAGAGACAGAGAGACAGAGACAGACACAGAGACAGAGAGAGAGAGGGAGAGAGAGACAGAGAGACAGAGACAGACACAGAGACAGAGAGAGAGAGGGAGAGAGACAGAGAGAGAGAGAGAGAGACAGAGAGAGAGAGAGAGAGAGAGAGCGAGAGAGAGAGAGAGAGAGAGAGAGAGAGAGAGAGAGAGAGAGAGGGGGGAATTCAAGCACTTTCAATGACCCATGTCTATTATTTTCACAAACTTTTAAGACCTTGATTTCTCTTTTCTCAAATTCACAAACTTTCAAGGGTTTCAAGAACCCTGCACTTAACACACTCCCCCAACCTGATAACACACCAAACCGAACCCACTTACTAGAAAATACACATACAAGAATGGTTTTTCATCGTGTAAGAAGTTGTGTAGCCGGGGGTCTAGCTTAGCATAGTTTAGCATAGCATAATCTCAGCATTGTTTACCATAGCATAGCATAGCATAGTTTAGCATAGCTGTACTAAATGGTACAGTGAGCGCCTAGCTACTTTAATAAGTAAGGGGTTTATCTTTACTGTCGACAAATATTCACCTGTTGGATGTTTTTCAGCATCTTCACTGAGGGAAAGAGAGATATGAGAGGATATTATTCTCTATCAATACGAGGTAGCTTGTTAACTCAACTTTGATTTTTTTTTTAAAAAAAAGTCGCTCCACAAATGACGCGGGAATTCCGTGACGTCACTTTTTAGCCAAGAGCATGATTCCCCCGATCACCCAACTCGGTAATGTGTATTCTATTGTCTATGTTCATGTCTAACAAATCAATGAAAAGAATTAAGAAAGAAAGAAATAATAGCATGTTTCAACTTCCTGTTCCATCGTTAAAAGGTACTAACTTGATCTTTCATGACATGTGCTAACTAACTTGATCTTTCATGCCTTCCTCGCCCCCGTGCAGTCCTGCCCTACTCCTACATGGCCCGCCTCAACTCTGGCGTGGTCCCCTACGCTACGATGTGCCATTCGTTCGGGTAAAACTCTTGTTTATATATATTTTTATTTATTGGCGAACAAAGGCATACTTCATATTTCATTGCCTTTACATATTGTATTTTATTGTAATGCCAATGGTATTTGTTGTGAAATAGTTCAAGTGTAATAGTACTTGAATGTCACATGTGCGTTTTTAATTTGTATTGCTATGAATTGTATTGTGTCTCACAACTCCATGTGAGTGGTCCTCAACTTTTTAATGCACCTTTTGTTGCTGTTCTTTATACCATACCTGTTTGTTGAGGAGTGACACATAAATAAAGATATATCTATCTATCTATCTACCTATCTACCTATCTATCTATCTATCTATCTATCTATCTATCTATCTATCTATCTATATCTCTCTCTCTCTCTCTCTCTATCTATCTATCTATCTATCTATCTATCTATCTATCTATCTATCTCTCTCTCTCTCTCTCTCTCTCTCTACCTATCTATCTATCTATCTATCTGTCGAGAGGGTGGACTCCTACAGGTACCTGGGAGTACAAATTAATAACAAACTGGACTGGACTGACAACACCGAGGCTCTTCTCAGGAAAGGGCAGAGCAGACTGTTTTTCCTGAGAAGGCTGAGGTCTTTCGGTGTCTGCAACAAGCTGCTGCAAATGTTTTACCAGTCGGTGGTTGCCAGCGTTCTGTTCTTCGCCGTGGCCTGCTGGGGTGGAAACATCTGTGCCAGGGATGCTGCGAAGCTAAACAAACTGGTGAAGAAGGCCAGCTCTGTGGTGGGGACCGGGCTGGACAGCCTAGAGGTGGTGGCAGAACAGAGGATGGGGAAAAAACTGGCGGCCATGCTGGCCAATCCCTCCCACCCGATGTACTGCGAGCTGGCAGGGATGAGGAGCAAGTTCAGCCACAGATTTGTTCTCCCCCGACAAAGTACAAAAAGATTTGGACAGTCCTTTATTCCAGCTGCACTCCGACTCTACAACCAGGCCCTGCAGGGTGGGGGAGACCTGGAGATGGAACTTTTGGAACTTTTTACTTATTGAGCCTGCACTGTTTTATGTTTTTTATTGAATGTTTTTTCTGTTTTCTGTACTGAATGCTTTCTGCCCTAACTGAGCTGTTTGACAACAAAATTTCCCCAATGGGGACAATAAAGGTTTTCAATCAATCAAAAATCTATCTATCTATCTATCTACAAGTCAGGGACAAGAATATACAAATGCAAAGTATACAATTGACTTAATAAAAACTAAAAGAGAGTTTTATTTTCTTTATCCCCCATTTGGTGTTCGAACAGAGAACTAGAACACTCTGGTAAAACTCTTGCAGGACGTTATCCTACTTTGGATGTCCACCACGATGACTAGTACAGGAGCTATACAAGCAATGCTCTCCTCCTCCTCCTCCCATGTTTGCTCAGTTCCACGTTCACACCACCTACCTCTCTTCCCCCTGTGTTTATCCAGGGTACCTGGGTGATCTGATGTGTGATGTGATCTCTGTTATCCAGGGTACCTGTGTGGGTAGCGCCGCTGTTATACGCTGCGTCCTTTCGGAGGAGGGGAGACAGAGCTCGGCGCAGAACGGCCTACAGACTCATCCAGAGGACACTGGTGATGATGCTCATTAATTAAGCAGTTAATTGTTCTTCAATGTGATAATAACCCTATGGCCTGGCCCTGTGTGTGTGTGTGTGTGTGTGTGTGTGTGTGTGTGTGTGTGTGTGTGTGTGTGTGTGTGTGTGTGTGAGCCCCCCTCTACACATGTCTGTGTGGAAAATAACACAAGTTTGGGATCAGATCATCTCTCAGGCAGCACATGACTCACACACACACACTCACTCACATTCCACTGTGTGTGTGTGTGTGTGTGTGTGTGTGTGTGTGTGTGTGTGTGTGTGTGTGTGCACGCGTGCTGGCCCTTTTCTGACTATTTTTGGTAATAATAGCCTAATAATAAAATATACCCCCCCCCTTATGCATTTAGTTTCGTTACCGTGTGGGCTGGAGGGACGGTGAGACGGTGCGGCCCACCTATGTGTACCCCGCAGAGCTGAAGCAGTTGATGCGTTCCGCCTTCCCAGAGCACATCTGTGACTATCGCGACCCGTGCCATGAGCAGGTCAGTTGCTATAGGGGGTTAAAGGTCAAATGTGTGTCTGACTCTGAAGCAATAAGACAATGTATCATGGGTAATGTTTTTGGACATAATATGGACCTCCTCTCCAGTCTTGTGGAATTATGGAGCGGTTTCCCCAGACACTAGTCTTGGACTAAAACACACTTTCAGTCACTGGCGGACACTGGGTGCCCCCACGGTTGAAAAACGTCTGTCTTAAGTGCCCTTTTGAGTGGCAGAAATGCCCTTTTGAGTGGCGAAAATTAGAGGACGTGCCCTATTGGTGCCCCTCCAATGGTCTAAACTTGACCATGTGCCCCCACAGTTGGAAAACGTTGCACTAAAGTGGCCTTTTTGAGTGGCAAAATTAGAGGATGTGCCCTATTGGCTGCCCTTCCAATGGTCTAAACTTGACCATGTGCACAGATGGGGTCCCATGTTGTGCAGTAGGTGCCCTTTTTTTATTTTCGCCCCCCCTGCCCTTCAAACAGCCTGAGTCCGCCACTGCTTTCAGTAGTGATTCTCAATTGAGAGGGTTTTAAATAGTTTTAGATACTTTCGACAAAGGAAGAGAGAGAGCATGAATCTAAACCCACTCTTTAAGGTTCCTGGGACAATTAGCATGATCAACCACACCTGAGCCCATCTGGAAGGTCGACAGGACAACAGGTGTAATAGCGCCCACTATAGGACCAAGTGTGGATCGTCACACCTTCAACTGACATATTCTACTGGGCTTTGTTTCTAGGTGGTGCAAGTTACGATGGAGGACCTACAGAGGGTTGCCCTACAGTGGGGTAGTGGTGGTCTAGTGGATAGTGAGTTGGACTTGTGATCGGAAGGTTGTGAGTTCAAATCCCGCCTAAAACCACACCACTACTAGTGTGCCCTTGAGTAAGGCACTTAGCCCTCAGTTACTCCAGGGGGAATGTCCCTGTAATTCGTAATTGTAAGTCGCTTTGGATTAAAAGCGTCTGCTAAATGGCAAAATTTTGAATCTAATTTGACTGAAGTTTAACAGGGAACCTGCTGCAGGCCTACAAAGTTTGTTGTTTAGTTTGTTCTCATCATAGGCCTTTAATGTTGTTGGTAGAATAACTATTTTCAATGTTTATCTTTACATATAGGCCTACTGTCCATTTCACAATTTAGGCTAGGTCTAAGCAGTAAATATTATAGCAAAAAAACATGCCATAATGTAGCAAAATAACAAATAACTCAATAATTTCTTCAAAAGGATATGTTCTGTTGTGAATGTCATCGTTCTTAATAAAAAATCCAAGTTTTTATTTTTGATGTAAGAGCATTTTCTACGTGTCAGTGATTTGGAAAACGAATCTTCGTTGAAGAGTTCACCTATTTGGGTCTAAGGGTTTAAAGGCGCAATCTGGGATTGGTACATAACATGTTTGACTTTGAAATTAATGATATATAGCCCAGGGTTTCCGTTAACCGGTAATTACCGGTCTTTGTCCGATAAAATCTGTTGATGTCCGACATATTTAAACCTCTTCGGTCATATTGTCCGGTGAAAATAACCGCTAAACCCATAGCCCATTCGGCGGTAACCCGCCCCATCTGGCAACCCTGTCTCTCAACGGCGCGAGTAGTTTAGTCAGTTAATTTAGTTTGATCTAGTCTAAATAAAACCACTGCAGTGACCGGAGTCAAGGTTACTGTTCTGCGTGTTTTGGATGTGCTAGAGCACAGTGAATGACCACCGAGGGCCGTGAGATGCGGCTAGTAAAGGACGCTAGCCATCTCAACCCCGTTCATTGATTGAGCCTGCGTGCCCGTTCCAGCCCTGAGTCGGGAGAAGTACTACGGGAGTAGTGCGCTACTATCGACAACCTGGGCTCCTGGTACCATTAATTAGGATTGATTAGATTAGGTTGACAATACCACACTACATTTGAGTTTAGGGATATCAATGTTATATATTTGTGTATGTGTTAGGGGTGGGCATCGACGATCGATAATTGATCGATAAGGATCTTGGTCGATCACAAAATAAAACATTTGGTCGATCACAAAAAAAAAAAAAAAATTTTTTTTTTTTTTTTTGTGATCGACCAAATGTTTTATTTTGTGATCGACCAAGATCCTTATCGATCAATTATCGATCGTCGATGCCCACCCCTAGTATGTGTTATCTTTATGTATTAAATGTTATAATTGTTCCACATTTGAGACCTGTCTTCCCCCCACTCAGTTATTCAGTCGATGTCCATCATTTTAGTTCAATTTAGTCTATCTATAGTGTTAGAGTTTAATTTGTGCCACTAAGGTGAAATAGTCCACGGGTGTGTATCCCCCCGATACATCCTCCCCATTCTCATACTCCCGAGTCCGAGTAAGTATGATTTGACAGGCAGCTAGATGTAATGCCTTCCCCATCAGCGAGACGTGGTTAGGAAATTACGTTGTTTTATTGATAAAAAGGATAAAACTGGAAAGAGAATATAAAAAACTTACATTACTGTCGTGAAACTATTTAACACACTTCAGTTAACGTAATGTGGAGTCCGTTCATTGATCGATCGATGCAGTCCGTTCAAATGAAAAAGTTCAAATCAAAAGCTAAACTAGGCATACTTAAAATTACCAATTACATACTCAAATCCCATTAATGTAATTGAAATAAACATCTTAAAGTAGCCTACAGTCGTAATTCAAAGTAGCAAAGGTGACTAGGCTGCCCAGTGTGGCGCGCGTGCAGCCCTGGACATATGCCTAGCGCATGCGAATCATGAAAGCTTATATTATTATATAGTTCGTGATCTAATCGTATCGGATGAGAAATAGACATTAAACGGCATATATAGGCTACACAACAGCTAATCACCGCGACAAACAGCTATATTATATTTGAATATGATGACCGGAATATATCACGTTTGTCCGGTAAATTGAAATCTTCCCGGACACGTTGACCGGCACCAAATTTTTCTAACGGAAACCCTGATATAGCCATTGATTCCTGAAGAATATAGCTTAAAAATATATCATAATCTTAGTACCCCCCTGATGATTCTAAAACTCACCCATTGCCGGTGCTCTGAATGGGGCACTGATGTCCAAGATAGCTGTGTCTTCAAGACCTGCTGACTCACATGTGGCACGGTACTAGGGTTCAGTTATACAGTACCAGTCAAACGTTTGGACACGAAAGTGTGTTCCCATGGGAAAGTGTGTCCAAACCTTTGACTGGTACAGTATTTAAACAGTAATCCATTATTAATCACATTATTCTGCTCTCTTCATGTTATAATTGTTTAAAATGTAGGCTAATCTATTTGCTCCTTCCATAGGGTCCTGTAGGGTGGGGGGCTGTGATTGGGGGGGGGGTGGGTTGGAGGTATTTGGCGGGAAGGACATTTGGGGGAGGAGGGGGAGGTGGGGGACTGTTGGGGTAAAGAGAGATTGGGAAGGGGAAGGGTGGTTGGTTTATGGGAATTTTGTATTTCTACTGGATCTTTGTTATTCTATTTCTCTTTTGTTCATTTATATGTTACCGCTCCCTTGTACCATTCCCTGAAGAAATAATAAATAAAAAAAAGTGTTTAAAATGAATTACCATCCTCCTGTCATCAGCCTCATGCCCCTCTCTTAAACCAGCATTACTCATGGACCCTACAGATTAACACAGTAATGGCGTACATGGTTATAACATGATGTAGGTAGGAGGCAAGAGTATTCGATGTGGACCACTGTGGAAGCATGGAGCTGACAGGCTGGGCTTTAGATTATGGAGGATTGTGAATACATTTGGTCATTAAAATGCACCTATATTAAATACACACACACACACACAATTATTTTCTGTCTGGGGTTGGGAGGGGAGCGGGGTAGGTGCTAGTGCTAAATGGATTGTGCTGGCACGAATGGTGGGCTAATACTGGTCTAAAAGCGCTTTGAGTTGCATTTCATGTAGGAAAGGCGCTATATAAATAAAGCTTTACTTACTTTACATTTACATTGACATTTTTGGCATTTAGCAGACGCCTTATTCCAAAGCGACTTACAATCAATACATTTGAATACTAAGCATGTGAATCATCAGTCCACCATTCGTAGCAGGAAGAGTAATCCAGCTCAGGCCCGGGGCCATTGATAGAAGGAAAAACCTTCTCCTATCACCTTCTTCTAAAACCTAGTTTTGTTGTTGTTGTTTTTTTACACTGGAGAAACAGAGAAACAGTACAAGGGGGGCAATAGAAGTTCTTAGGGACACAGTAGAGGGGAAAGCGGATGTCTTTAGGAGACGCAGTGCTGAGGGGCAGAAGATGTCTCAGGAGGAGCAGTTAAGATGTAACCTGAAGAGATGGGTCTTCAGTCTACGACGGAAGATGGGTAGTGACTCTTACTTACTTACTTACTAATAGTGCCTACTGTACCGGTAGATGTGGTTCAGTGATTACTGCTATTAGGAGGTAAATAGAGAATATCCTACAGGTGTTTGATAACAAAGGCATTTTAACCATCATGCAATCATAAAACACTACATGACAGATAAAGGAGTGATTTTTAAACCGTCATGTAAACACAGGGGGTTGACTAAGGGTGGTGTATTTATATGGTTTGGATAAGCTCCAATTGCTACTAGTACCGGTATAGTTTATCAAGTACAAGAGTTTCACAAAGGGTGGTGTACGTTTATATGACGTGGTTAAGACTTCCTGCCACGCATCAGTGTTACCAGAACAAGGTAGGGTGATTAAGGAAAAGGTCACCCGAGCTTGTGACACCAAAGGCCATCAGAATAGGATGAACAGATTTGATTTTCGAAATACAAAAACAACTGGAATGGACTTTATCTTTCATCTTTTTCTTTTATTACGTTTATGTAAAAATGTACATCCATCCAAAAGCAAAACAAGTCATAAAAAGGCAAGAGCTATCAAAAGCAAAACATAGACAAAACATAGACATACATAGACAGTGCATTTGTGTTTCACCAACAATGTTAGTGACAATTGTGCCATGTCACAATATCCACTTCCTCAACAAAAGGTAATTTTTAACCGATAGATCACCCGCTCATTTCCCCTCTTTCTCAGACCACTCCTTGTATCCGCCTGCATAGTTCCGTGCCCTGAAACGAGAGAGAGAGAGAGAGAGAGAGAGAGATAGACAGAGACAGAGAGAGAGAGACAGAGAGACAGAGAGAGAAAGAGAGAGAGAGAGGTGTAGATGACAACCTGCTTCTTGAGTTCCAAATAGTACAGTTTATCAAGTAGGGGTAAAGTACCTAGCTAGTACGTTTTAAAACTCAAAACAGTTTATCACCAAGTATGCCTAGTACATTTTTTAACTCATACTTTTGAAATCCAAGGTCCCGTGCTTTCTCTGTGGCCACGCCCCCTCGGCGACCCATCTGGCAGTGGAAGACCAGTTGGGGGGCGTCCAGGGGGGGCTTGGGGACCCCGTATTTGGTCTTGAACTCAGCCGGGTCCAAAGCAAGTGCACTCTCCACGGTGTCGACTAGGGAGAGCGGGCACAAATGGTTCAACATACATCATGCTTATGCTTATCAAGCTTATCTGGACTTCACTTATATAGCTCCTTATGCTTTACAACGGCCTCTCATTCACCCATTCACACACACATTCACACACCGATGGCCCAAGGACACCTCGACACGTCCAGGATTTCTGAAAGAAGCTCACCTGGAATATGGATAGACCCCGCAATGTGTCCTTTATCCACTTCCTCTTGGGAACGGACGTCGACAACCAGAAGACCCTCCTGGCTTTTGGCTAGGAGGGCCTTGAGGTCAGCGTAAGAGATCTCCTTGTCTGTGGAGAGAAGAGGTGAGGTGAGCTTGGCACAGGTCCACCACACAGACGAGCTTCTACTGAGTCAAAACATACAGGGGTTGACCACAGAACATGACCTCTCCCTGAAGACAACAAAGTTGCCAGTCATCATGCATACTGCCATAGTCCAAAAATCCAACGTGTTGTTATGATGATACTACGGTGTTGCATCAAAGAATAATACCAGATGTAATATCTAAGAACATAGTAGTAGTAACAGACACCAACATGGAAATACGATAATACAATAATGACCAGATGTGTGCATGCATAAGATGCAGTGTTGCAACATAACTTGCATGCATAACAGTGCTGAGTCATTGTAAAGTCAATAACACTCGTAGAACAATGTTTCTTACAACCAAATGCAATCGTGGAGTTGTGCAATCATTTGATCAAGCACTAAAAAGCGTAACGTGTAAAATATTCATATCAATAATATGTAAGAAAATCATGACATCATGTTTTAAAACTCGATTGCAGGAAAATCAACAGCAGCTTGTAATTGAACAGCAAAGCAGCGTTGATCAAAAGTTAATTCTGTAGTGTTGCTTACCTGCGTTTGCCATAGCGGTCACAGGTGGACTTTGAATGAAATATTTTTAAGTTGACATACTATTACTTCCTCCTCCCCTGTGTAGTCATAATGGTTGGTCGAGATCATAGACGTAATTCATTGGTCGAGATGCATAAGAAAGGAGAGACTTTAAAGCTACAGCCAATCAGACTGGTTCCTCATCTTCCATGTCGCT
>NC_137688.1:5628733-5633733 GCF_963989245.1 Nansenia antarctica | reverse complement strand
GTTTGACTTTGAAATGAATGATATATAGCCATTGATTCCTGAAGAATATAGCTTAAAAATGTATCATAATCTTAGTACCCCCTTGATGATTCTAAAACTCACCCATTGCCGGTGCTCTGAATGGGGCACTGATGTCCAAGATAGCTGTGTCTTCAAGACCTGCTGACTCACATGTGGCACGGTACTAGGGTTCAGTTATACAGTACCAGTCAAAAGTTTGGACACGAAAGTGTGTTCCCATGGGAAAGTGTGTCCAAACCTTTGACTGGTACAGTATTTAAACAGTAATCCATTATTAATCACATTATTCTGCTCTCTTCATGTAATAATTGTTTAAAGTGAATTACCATCCTCCTGTCATCAGCCTCATGCCCCTCTCTTAAACCAGCATTACTAATGGACCCTACAGATTAACACAGTAATGGCGTACATGGTTATAACACGATGTAGGTAGGAGGCAAGAGTATGAGATGTGGACCACTGTGGAAGCATGGAGCTGACAGGCTGGGCTTTAGATTATGGAGGATTGTGAATACATTTGGTCATTAAAATGCACCTATATTAAATACTTCAATATAAAACGTTGATATTGTTCAAGACCCGACAGAAAAGGTGCAAGAAATTAGTAATTTCATGAACACACACACACACACACACACACACACACTTTTTTCTGTCTGGGGTTGGGAGGGGAGGGGGGTAGGTGCTAGTGCTAAATGGATAGTGCTGGCACGAATGGTGGGCTAATAAAAGCGCTTTGAGTTTCATGTAGGAAAGGCGCTATATAAATAAAGCTTTACTTACTTTACATTTACATTGACATTTTTGGCATTTAGCAGACGCCTTATTCCAAAGCGACTTATAATCAATACATTTGAATACTAAGCATGTGAATCAGCAGTCCACCAGTCGTAGCAGGAAGAGTAATCCAGCTCAGGCCCGGGGCCACTGATAGAAGGAAAAACCTTCTCCTATCACCTTCTTCTAAAACCTAGTTTTTTTGTTGTTGTTTTTTTACACTGGAGAAACAGATAAATAGTACAAGGGGGTCAATAGAAGTTCTTAGGGACACAGTAGAGGGGAAAGCGGATGTCTTTAGGAGACGCAGTGCTGAGGGGCAGAAGATGTCTCAGGAGGAGCAGTTAAGGTGTAACCTGAAGAGATGGGTCTTCAGTCTACGACGGAAGATGGGTAGTGACTCTTACTTACTTACTTACTTACTAATAGTGCCTACTGTACCGGTAGATGTGGTTCAGTGATTACTGCTATTAGGAGGTAAATAGAGAATATCCTACAGGTGTTTGATAACAAAGGCATTTTAACCATCATGCAATCATAAAACACTACATGACAGATAAAGGAGTGATTTTTAAACCGTCATGTAAACACAGGGGGTTGACTAAGGGTGGTGTATTTATATGGTTTGGATAAGCTCCAATTGCTACTAGTACCGGTATAGTTTATCAAGTACAAGAGTTTCACAAAGGGTGGTGTACGTTTATATGACGTGGTTAAGACTTCCTGCCACGCATCGGTGTTACCAGAACAAGGTAGGGTGATTAAGGAAAAGGTCACCCGAGCTTGTGACACCAAAGGCCATCAGAATAGGATGAACAGATTTGATTTTCGAAATACAAAAACAACTGGAATGGACTTTATCTTTCATCTTTTTCTTTTATTACGTTTATGTAAAAATGTACATCCATCCAAAAGCAAAACAAGTAATAAAAAGGCAAGAGCTATCAAAAGCAAAACATAGACTAGTAGTGCATTCGTGTTTCACCAACAATGTTAGTGACAATTGTGCCATGTCACAATATCCACTTCCTCAACAAAAGGTAATTTTTAACCGATAGATCACCCGCTCATTTCCCCTCTTTCTCAGACCACTCCTTGTATCCGCCTGCATAGTTCCGTGCCCTGAAACGAGAGAGAGAGAGAGAGATAGACAGAGACAGAGAGACAGAGAGAGAGAGAGAGAGAGAGAGAAAGAGAGAGAGAGAGAGGTGTAGATGACAACCTGCTTCTTGAGTTCCAAATAGTACAGTTTATCAAGTAGGGGTAAAGTACCTAGCTAGTACGTTTTAAAACTATCAAAACAGTTTATCACCAAGTAGAGGTGTGCCTAGTACATTTTTTAACTCATACTTTTGAAATCCAAGGTCCCGTGCTTTCTCTGTGGCCACGCCCCCTCGGCGACCCATCTGGCAGTGGAAGACCAGTTGGGGGGCGTCCAGGGGGGGCTTGGGGACCCCGTATTTGGTCTTGAACTCAGCCGGGTCCAAAGCAAGTGCACTCTCCACGGTGTCGACTAGGGAGAGCGGGCACAAATGGTTCAACATACATCATGCTTATGCTTATCAAGCTTATCTGGACTTCACTTATATAGCTCCTTATGCTTTACAACGGCCTCTCATTCACCCATTCACACACACATTCACACACCGATGGCGGCCAAGCTAGCTACCATGCAAGGCGCCAGCCTGCTCATTGGGAGCAATTTGGGGTTCAGTGTCTTGCCCAAGGACACCTCGACACGTCCAGGATTTCTGAAAGAAGCTCACCTGGAATATGGATAGACCCCGCAATGTGTCCTTTATCCACTTCCTCTTGGGAACGGACGTCGACAACCAGAAGACCCTCCTGGCTTTTGGCTAGGAGGGCCTTGAGGTCAGCGTAAGAGATCTCCTTGTCTGTGGAGAGAAGAGGTGAGGTGAGCTTGGCACAGGTCCACCACACAGACGAGCTTCTACTGAGTCAAAACATACAGGGGTTGACCACAGGACATGACCTCTCCCTGAAGACAACAAAGTTGCCAGTCATCATGCATACTGCCATAGTCCAAAAAGCCAACGTGTTGTTATATGATGATACTACGGTGTTGCATCAAAGAATAATACTTATAATTAGATGTAATATCTAAGAGCATAGTAGTAACAGACACCAACATGGAAATACGATAATACAATAATGACCAGATGTGTGCATGCATAACATGCAGTGTTGCAACATAACTTGCATGCATTGCAACAGTGCTGAGTCATTGTAAAGTCAATAACACTCGTAGAACAATGTTTCTTACAACCAAATGCAATCGTGGAGTTGTGCAATCATTTGATCAAGCACTAAAAAGCGTAAAGTGTAAAATATTCATATCAATATGTAAGAAAATCATGACATCATGTTTTAAAACTCGATTGCAGGAAAATCAACAGCAGCTTGGAATCGAACAACAAAGCAGCGTTTATCAAAAGTTAATTCTGTAGTGTTGCTTACCTGCGTTTGCCATAGCGGTGACAGGTGGACTTTGAATGAAATATCTTTAAGTTGACATGCTATTACTTCCTCCTCCCGTGTGTAGTCATAATGGTTGGTCGAGATCATAGACGTAATTCATTGGTCGAGATGCATAAGAAAGGAGGGACTTTAAAGCTACAGCCAATCAGACTGGTTCCTCATCTTCCATGTCGCTAATTCGAGTTTCAGAATAAAAGTTCACAGAAGTTGTAACACAATACTGTTCTCAATTTTATTTTATAAGTAAAAAAATGATAAGGAGAAAATATATTAATTTTGTATCTGTAGCAAACACGAGTTTGAGGATCATTATAAGGACAAAAGGACAACATATATGAATTATTATAAGGACAAAATATATAGATTTTGTATCTGTAGCAAACATGAGTTGAGGATCATTAGGTGTTTTGAAGTCCATGAATACAATAACGACACAATTATCAGGTCATGACACACTTTGAATCATGGAGTCTCCTCCAAACAATACCAGTACACACTCACCTATCAACATCTATGTTCCCTCCATTAAAACAAGACTCTCATAGAAAACTCCCAAAAGTATGTACACGCTTTTATTAAAAACACAAGACACTTGTTATTAATCATGAGCAGGCCTATTCAGTCCGTTTTCTATTTTTACACGTTAATCCGACCGCCATCGCTCTACCCTGTGATCCTACACGAGTTAATTTGCCCGCAAACACCCTGCAGTCTCTAAGACACACAGCCTCTGGAAAAGGCTTTTGCTGCTACCATCGTCCACAAAAGTCCCAAAGTTCTTTAATTCTACATTCTCAACGGCAGGATTCTAGAACCACCTAAGAAGCCCAGTGCTGCTGGCTGAGTCACTGTTCTATTAGCAGCCGCCATTCTGGCTCTGTCCCATCATCGTCTCCGTGACTAACACGTCACACATCCTCTCTCCCAGGGTCTCTCTGACCCCGGGTCAGATCACAGCGTTCCCTCCGTGCTGTAGGAGGGGTTCCCCAGCCCCTCCGAGGGGTTCCCCCCCTCCCCCGCCTTCCGACACGCCCGCCGCCTCCACAGCACCACCGCGGTCAGGCTGAGCAACAGGAGGAGGCCCAGCCCCCCGCCGACGACCCCGGCCGTGAGGGCCGCGTTGGAGGGTTCGGGGGGGTCGTAGCGCAGGCAGGACAGCTCCGAGGGGGCGCTCCTCCCCGCGCCGTTCACCGCCTCCACGCACACCTTCGCCCCGGCCTCCAGGTCCCCCAGCAAGCCGCTACGCAGATGCTCCCCGAACAGCAGAGGCTCCCCTCCTCCTCCGGCCCCCCGCCCTCCTTCCACCACCACCACCCGGTAGCCAGACACGGCAGAGGCCGGGGCGCACCACTCCACCTTCGTGCCCCCCCCTCCCCCGGGCGCCAGCTTCTTGAGGCGCGGAGGGTGGGGGGGCTCGTCCTCCCCGCTGAGCCCAGGGCAGAGGCACCCGCTCTGGGCAGAGAGCTGGGAGCAGGGGGCCAGCTGGTCCTGGCAGGGGTTGTAGTCGCAGGGCTGGGGGTCGGGGAGGTACGGGAGGGGGGTGGGCGAGGCGTTGTTGTTGTCGTGGTGGTCGGGGTGGTCGGGGTGGGGGGGGGACACGTCGTCCTCCTCCTTCTCCTCGGTGTAGTCGTTGCCGCCGCCGTCGCTGTAGTCCTCGGTGTCGCTGCCCACGCCCGTCACGTACAGGATGCGGAAGTGTGTGA
>NC_137688.1:5606233-5623733 GCF_963989245.1 Nansenia antarctica | reverse complement strand
TCTCTCCCTTCCTCTCTCTCTCTCTCCCTTCCTCTCTCTCTCCCACCCACTCTCTGTTTCTCTCTCCCACTCTCTGTCTCTCTCACCCACTCCCTGTCTCTCTCTCCCACTCCCTGTCTCTCTCTCCCACTCTCTATCAGACAGCAGGAGCATGCATCACACTTGATGAAATGTGGGCCCCCCCAGACATCCTCCGTGCGTTACACAACGGCTCATTACTCTGCCCCCCCCCCCCCCACACACCTCTCCTCCCCCACCCCTCTGAGGAGTAAAAGAATCTCACGACAAACAGGAAACAATCGACCTTCTCCAGGCCCCCTTCACCTTTGACCCCGGGCCGGGGACAGGGGACGAGACACACATGGTAACATGACTCCTCACTCTGAAGGAGGGTTGATGTAGTAAGGCTGGTTGAATCTTAGGAACCCCCCCCTGGGGTCCGGTGGGGGCCCACGCTTTAGGCTCCAGCCAAGCACTGACACATCTGATCCAGCTGATCACACTACCACATTGGACTCAGACTGGATAGGCTGAGTCATGTGGATTACAGCATGGTTGGACGAAAGCATGGAGTCACTTTAAATATCGTCACCGTCTTAAAATAATGGCCTACGTCATATTTTATATATAGACTTTATTTTAAGTCAGATTTTATATTTTAAGTCATATTTTCATAAAAAAAATATTAATTTATTTTTCTGAGTGGGGCAGTCCCACTCATATTTTTCATTTTATTGGACATACAGTGAAGACAGACAGGAAAGTAGGAGAAGAAGGGAGAGAGGGCATGTCAGCAGGGTGAACCCATGCCAACATGGGCATATGTGTGCACCCGCTGGTGGAATGAGCTCCCCACGGCTGTCAGAACGGCAGAGTCACTACCCATCTTCCGTCGTAGACTGAAGACCCATCTCTTCAGGTTACATCTTAACTGCTCCTCCTGAGACATCTTCTGACCCTCACCACTACGTCTCCTAAAGACACCCGCTTTCCCCTCTACTGTGTCCCTAAGAACTTCTATTGCCCCCCTTTTACTGTTTCTCAGTTTCTCCAGTAATATAAAAAAAAAAAACACAATTTTTTAGGAGAAGGCGATAATAGGGAGAAGGTTTTTCCTTCTATCAGTGGCCCCGGGCCCGAGCTAGAGTACTCTTCATGCAACGAATGGTGGACTGCTGATTCACATGCTTAGTATTCAAATGTATTGATTGTAAGTCGCTTTGGAATAAGGCGTTTGCTAAATGCCAAAAATGTAAATGTAAATGTAAATGTGCACTGTAGACCGCGGTGCTAGACCACTGGACCACCCTAGGCCACGTATATTTTCATTTGATACGTTTTGAGAAAAATAGAATAAACTGAACCAACATTTGTAAAATGTTTTGTACATTTTTGTAATTTGTAAAATAATATAGAATATATGATATTTAGGTAGAAACATCATTTTCCACTCAAAAGTGACGTAAGCCATTGTTTTAAGAAGGTGACGATATAACGTTTTTAAATAAAGGCTGGTGGATGTAGAAATTGGAGGATGGGCTCTTTGTAATGCATGGAACGGAATGAGGAGTGGTATCAAACGTTGCCATGCTTTTCAATGAGGCCGTCCTCTTGCGCGCACACACACACACACACACACACACACACACACACACACACACACGCGAAACCCTACAACCCATGCATTCATTCAAAGAGGCCTGCCTGTATCAGCCACACCTTAGCAAACAGAGCCAGGAGAGAGAGAGAGAGAGAGAGAGAGAGAGAGAGAGAGAGAGAGAGAGAGAGAGAGAGAAAGAGAGAGAGAGAGAGAGAGGGAGAGAGAGAGAGAGAGGGAGAGAGAGAGAGAGAGAGGGAGGGAGAGAGAGAGAGAGAGAGAGAGAGGGAGAGAGAGAGAGAGGGAGAGAGAGAGGTGTTTTTATATGGAACCCTTTTTCCTTTTTTTAAACAAGACAACATTTCATCATGTCGATATATGCTTTTTTCGTTTTATACCTTAGTGAAAAGATACACAAATCAAAGAAGAGTGGTCCAGAAAATCATTACTATGGACAGTTACATTTGTTTCTACTTGATTTTATTGTTACGCCATATTATAACTACAGATGTCAACAAGATCTCTCGCCTTACAGTGGAATTGTACAAACATCTACCGACTGAAACCTGCTCGCTGGGGCAAGGCCAAGACTAAAAACCCATCTTTTTAATATTGCCTTTTGTTGTTTCTTAACTTAAAGAACTTGGTTGAAATAGATCACGAGTAAAACTCCTGAAACTTCTGATGGTGGGACACAAAGAAGGCTGGTGCTGCCTGGAGAAGCTGGTCGAGGAAGAGAATGAGTACAGGCTCCACTCACCTATTTGTATACTATGATACGCTAATACAGGTTTACGACAAGGTATGAAAAGGGAAAAGGAAAAGGGGTTACTGTCACTTCAGGTTAAAGGTCAGGGGGCAGGCCACAGAAAGCCATCTTGAAATGACCATGTAGGGACAATGTGGCTTTAAGACAAAGGGATCATACAACCCCCTTTAGGAATGAGACAAGGTGTGACCCCCACAGGCATGAACGTGTGTGCAAAAGACAACTTCTACAGGTGTTATACATTATATACAGTTCGTGTGTGTGTGTGTGTGTGTGTGTGTGTGTGTGTGTGTGTGTCAAAATATACCACACCTTTCAATGACTAAATGATTAAATGGAGATTAAAGCACTTTGAGCTGCAACGTTTGCATGAAAAGTGCTATACAAATAACGGTTATTATTATTATTATTATTATTATTATTAAGATTATATGTTATCTCTCATTTGTCATAATATGTCAAATCTGACTTAACTGTGCAAGATTAGGTGGAGGTATGAACAATAAAACATAAGCAGTCTAAAAAGCTCAGTCTTCCATTCAGACGCCTCTAGAAGTCTACGTTTTCAGTTTCTGGCTCAGGACTACTATCGTCCGGCCTCATAGCGAAGACCAAACCTGTGATCTGGAGCACCAGGTTGATGCCCGTCATGACCGACACCACCACCAGTTTGTTCCAGTAGCATTCTCCACAGTTCGCAGGCTTGGGGTTGTCCATGAAGCTGTAGAACGGCCATATCACCATGGCCGTCATGTACATGATCACCATCGCTGCGCGGCTGAGCACCCGGAACTTATGGGCCGGGACTTGTTGCGTCTTCTTACGTCTCTTGAAGATGATGTAGGTGATGGTGGGCAAGGCGAAGCAGATCGCGTAGACCGCCACGCACCACTTCAAGCCGCCGTACCTTTGGTACTGGTCGGGTATGAGGCTGATGAAGATCACGCAGGAGACGGTGGACTCCACGCCCATGAGGAGCTCGGGGAGGGAGGAGAGGAAGCTAGGCCCCACGGGCCTGGAGTAGACCAGGAACACCTCGGCGGCGTATAGGAGGAAGGCCACCCAGGAAGTGACAGAGGCGGCGACCCCCTTCTGGTTGGCGCTGGAGACCACGTAGTAGACGGGGTAGATGATGGAGTTAGTCAGCAGCTTGGGGAGACAGAAAAAGAAGTAATTAAGATCAACACTGATACTTTTATATTATATATGTTACGGTACATGTGGGAATACGGTACATGTGGGAAAACTAGGGTTAGGGTTAGGGGTATGCTTTAGGGGTATGGTTAGGATTAGGATTAGGGTTAGACATGCCAGCATGTACCAAGTCGACGTAGCACCTAACCCTAACCCTAGTTTTCCCACATGTACCGTAACATATACATTTCTAGAAGTGTTGGTTAAAATAGAATGCTACAGGACAGCTACTAAATGCGAAAGGCCCCCATACTGGTAAGCAAACCACTGAACAGTGTCCCTGCATTTCAGTTCAGCAGCTTGCTACTTAATTTACTGTGCATGTTAATCCATGGGTTGATATGTATAACTATCAAATATTCGTCTTTCATTTAATATTGTTTGCATAAAGTGATCAGTGTCAGGCAAGGAAAGAACACATCCAACTATGATTTGGTAAGTTAGTACGTATTTGGTAGTGGTTGTTTGTTTGCATACAGTTTGCATACAGTTTGCATACAGTGATCAGTGTCAGGTAGTGAAAGAACATATCCAACTATGATTTGGTAAGTTAGTACGTATTTGGTAGTGGTAATACAATACTGTATAATAGTGCAACACACGTATCTTTTAATGACATAGTTTAAGCTTGTAAAACATAGCTTCCCATTGATTTCAACATATTATGTAAATCCATAATTGAGAAGAAATTCTCAAGTAAATCATTCATAGAGATCAACGCATGAAAAGATATATACGTACAAGAAAGAACTGTGACAAGTGAGAGGATTCAATTCACAATGGATACATCAACACCATCTTATCTCTTAACTAGAACAGATAATAGTTCTGTCTTCCACTGTAGACTGAAGACCTCCATCTCTTCAGGCTCCATTTTGACTCTCCCTCCTAAAGACCTCTTCACCCCCCACTACCCCTCTATACAGTGCCTCTACTGTTATTATTATTAATAATAATAATAATAATAATAATAGAAAATAAAGCTATCCTTCCTTGTTCTAGCATTGTAACTGCCAAGGGCACCTAGCATAAGTCAAGAGTCACTTTATTGTCCCATCACTGGGAAATTTGTATTGGGCTTACACCCCACAGCAGCCAACAAAGAGCAACAGACAATACAGGATATTAGCACACAAACAGAAGGCGGCCCTGATTAAAACAAGAGTGGGAATAAAATGATAAGCAAGATAAGTTACATTCATCTGGTGCAGTTTAAAAGTTTAACAGAAACGGGAATAAAATAATTTTTAAATCTATTTAATCTAGCGCGGGGGACTCTGAACCTCCTCCCAGAGGGCAGCAGTTCATACTCTGCATGTAGGACATGGGAGGGATTCATGAGAATTCTACTAGCCTGTCTGAGAGTAGCCTGTTCAAAAATAGACTGCAGGGATGAGTGGTCTTTCACCCCTATGATCTTCCATGCAGTCTGTATCAGTCGGACCAGTTTGGACCTTAGTTTTACAGATAGGTTACCATAGATGTTTTTCCTTCCCTTCTTATGATGACCGATGCTTAGATGATTCACTTACTTTAATGTACTTGTTGTTGTAAGTCTCTTTGGATAGAAGCATCTGCTTTAATGGTTATTTTTTATAGCCTGTGTGCTCACTGCTTCTGTTGCTTCTTGTTTGTTGTTATTTTATGTTGTATATTGTATGTTTTTATACTGTATGTGGTGTCTTTTTTTAAACTAAGTGCTGCTTTTCTTGGCTAGGGCTCCTTTGAAAAAGAGGCTACTGTCTCAATATGACTACCCTGGTTAAATAAAGGATTAATAATAATAATAATAATAACTTTATTTGTATAGCGCTTTTCCTGCAAACGTTGCAGCTCAAAGTGCTTTAATCATTATATAGATTATATAGAATCATTAATAATAATAATAATAATAATAATAATAATGCAGAAAATGTAGAAAATGTAAAAAATAATGCAGAAAAAAGTGGTCCAGACCTTGACGCAGATGAAGAAAGGGAACCCCTTGCTGAGCTTGTCCCAGAAGGACACCTTGGCGCTGAGGCCGCTGAGCTCCATGACCAGGAAGATGATGGTGACCAGGCAGCCGAGGCACCAGACGAACATGCACCATATCCACTCGGATTGGACGAAAGGGCCTATGGACGCCACCAGGCTGAAGGAGATACAGGTGAAGATCACCTCCAGGACGCGGACCACGACGATGGGTACCGTCAGGTTCCGTGTGTCCAGTATAGCCATGGCTAGTTCTGTCAGATATGGGTGGCCGCCAGAACAGGTGTTAACTCTCTGCTCTCTGCACCAATTACAGGTCACCTATCACCTCCTCCAAAAGCTCTCTATTTGGTTTCTATCTTGCAAAAATAGAAAAATCTTGTTAAAAAGTATTATCTTCTACAATTTGTTATCCTCTATATCTCTTTGATTCTTCGATCCCTTTTGGATTCTGTAACTTCCTCCAGTGTCTCTGTTATGGTCCTGTTTCTTTTCGCTCGCCTCTCCTACCCTGGTCTCAGTGTTCCAATGAGGTGTGAGGTACTCACCTCTCAGCTCTGAACCGCCACTGGCCGCTCCCTCGACTACTATATGAGACCTTCCTTGAGTGGATGTAGGTGTACGTGTGGGTGTGCATGCAACCCCAGATGCCCCAGCGTGGTATATTTATGAAAAGGGTGTGTGTACCATACCAAAGGTTTGTGTACCATTGCCATTGTAGTTTTGTGTACCATCAGTCATGTCGTGGCATAAGGCACTCAGAGCGCCGTATGGCAGTACGGCTAATCTCTTATCTGAATAGGCTGCGGGACAACGCCACCATTTTGACCTTTGAGACGTGAAACCAGTTGGTTAACATCATTGATCAAGACTGTATTAAATGACTAAAAAAGATGCTGCCAAATAAGAGAGCCTAAAAAATGAATTACGGTTCCCTAACAATATTTTATTTACCACATCTATGCTTTAAAATGTTTACTTTATGTTAAAATGTTGTACAAAAGGTTGTGGCTCTTGAACCGAAATATTCCAAATATTCCAAATATTCAATCCATGACTTGTGCTATATAAATAAAGTGTGATTGATTGATGTACCGGTATTATGCGCATTGTGCTACAGATTCATTTTTCACACAAAGACAAACATGTGATACATGTTCCTTTTTTATTCTTTGAACAACAGAATAGCAATGTAAGTGGAGAGGAGATTGATTGGGACTGTGGAAGTTTTCATTACTAAGGAATGAATGAAAATGAATGAAACAGATGACCCAACCATTCAACGCAAGACTTGTTCTATAAATAGCCTAGTCTTGACGAACAAGTGCTGTGATATTTCTGATTGTCTTCGAAACAAACATCTTAGCAAGAGGCACTTCAACAATTATAATAAAGTTTATTATTGTAACGATAGTCAAACAGCCAAACTTCTTTCAATCAATTCTTTTATTTGACCTGCAGAGAAGACATATAGAACACAATTCTTCTCTGGTCTGCTTGTGAATCCATTAAGATGGCGGCCATGTTCTGGTACCACCGTCTATGTATATTTCACATCAGGATAATTTGTTCACAGAAAGAACACAAATTTCCCTCAAACATTACAAATAACAATTACAACCAACATGTGGAGCAACATACCTGCAGAGAAGACATATAGAACACAATTCTTCTCTGGTCTGCTTGTGAATCTGCACGTTCAAAATAACATACAATAAATGTTCTGTTTCACATCATCACAATACATGTAAAAACAAACAGCACAGTACTACACCAACATTTTCACCCTTCATTACAAGATTCTCCATACAAACAACAAAACACGAGGAGCATTTTACATCACGCACATACCCATTAAGATGGCGGCCATGTTCTGGTACCACCGTCAGTACGGCAACAAGAGAAGGACAAAAGAACGCGCAGACCTGCAGTACACCCAAACTCCAAAGGGGGGCTCCAACAACAACCAGGGCTGCTCAAGCACGGCGAAACTCATCTACATTCACCACAACTAAACATACATTCCCAACTCTGTTACACCCACCTCCCCTGAATTTCGCCAACCTTGAGCAGCAACTATACATTTAAATAGTACTTTTTACTTTTTACACTATTACATAGGGCCGCCAAAGGACAGGACAGCCAACTTGAAAAGTATCCTATAAGGATGAAGTGGAAAGAGAGGTAAACTATCTCTCCAACCAACTACTGGCGGTAGGATGCGTTCTACACCCCACAAGACCCTTTTTTTCACTGTGTATTACTAGCCTTCAAGAGGCCACAACCTCTTATGAAACAATCAGAATAACGAACAAACCTATATGTCATAGGATGTCAGTGTGCACAGTGTATACATGCACTGAACTGAGCTTCGGCTTATCTAACTGTGGAAAGCCTGGAACACTGACCTACAAACAGCTCGAATGTTCGACTTAGTGTCTTGGATAATGTCTTGTCCTGACATAGTATAAATCAATCTGTCAACTGGTTTGATAAGGCGACCAAACTTGGACTTGACCTGTGTGACTGTACTAGGATGTTCACACTGTGTGACAGAAGCTAGAGTGTCAGTACGCTGTGTGTCACTAGCATCATCTGTCTGATTTGTGTTACCAGAAACATCAGTACAATCATCAGCGCTAACCACAAATCTAGAATCAGAGTTAATGGACTGATCTACCATTTGCTCCTCAGCCATCTGCTCGGGGACCCTCTGAGGGGCAAACGAGACTGAAGACACTACAGAGTTAGTAGCCTCTGTCCGTGAGTGGTCAGGGAATGGTAACTGGGTGACCCACTCTAGGGTTCTTCCCTTGGGATCCTTGGGCTCTGGAACAGTCAAGGGAACATCCCTCTCCCGAACAGCTCTTCCCCCATACTCCATGTCTTCAACCTCCCCTCCCTCACTCCCAGGACAGGAATCCACTCTCTCCGACTCGAACGCGGTTCCTCTACTCACTTCCCCAGGCAAGGAATCCTGTTCCACTTCCGACACGGACATGTCACTTGGCTCATTTGATGTATGAACAGCAGACAGGGATGAAACTGGGTCAGAGATCACACTCGTATCATACACCGGCAGAAAGTTCACCAACATCAATAGATTACGGTGGACTACCTTCTCTCGTCCAGTGACAGTGTCTTGTATCCTATATGTGTGAGTCTCAGAGTTCCTATCCACCACAGTGTATACAGTAGACTCCCAACGGTCAGCCACCTTTCTCTTTCCTCTCTCCCTCTTGTTCGCCAACAGCACACGGTCTCCGACATCAATGGTGGGCCCTTTCACTCGTCTGTTGTAGAGCTCTGTGTGACGGTGCTGTTCTTTTATGACATGTTCCTGGGCTATGACCATAGCTTCTCTCAGATCCTTCGTGAGAGACATCACATACTTGTCGTAGCTGACCACAGCTGGATCATTCAGGACTGTCCGGAAGAGTATATCGACAGGGAGACGAGGAGTACGCCCGAACATCAGATAGAAAGGTGCATAGCCAGTTGACTCATGCGCTGTGCTATTGTACATGAACGTCAGAGTTTGCAAACGCCTCGGCCAGTTGATTTTTGCCTCAGGTTCAAGCGCTCGGATCATGTTACCGAGAGTTCTATTGAAACGTTCCACACTACCGTTACCCATCGGGTGATACGGGGTTGTGTGCGACTTTCTGACACCGGAGACTCTGAGCAGCTCACTCACTAGTTGACTCTCGAAGCTAGCTCCCTGGTCGCTATGGATACGTTCTGGGAACCCAAAGACGCAGAAGAACTTGTCCCATAGAACTCTCGCCACCTGTTTGGCTGACTGATCTTTGGAGGGGAATGCCTGGGCCATTCTTGTAAAATGGTCAGTAACAACTAACACATCAACTGACTTGTTCCTTGAGTCCTCCGCTGACCAGAAATCAATGCAAACCAGCTGAAGTGGCCTGGTTGATGTGATACTCTGCAAAGGCGCCCTCGCAGCAGGTTCAACAGTCTTACTGACAATACACCGCTGGCAGTTACGGACGTAGTCTCTTACGTCTCTGTCGAGGTTGAGCCAGAAGAACCTCTGTCTGGCCAAGCCAAGACTCCTGAACTGACCTTGATGGCCGGCATGGTCATGAACACCTCTCAGAACTTCAACTTTCTTAGACTCAGGAACCACATACTGGCGGCGTTTTGACTTCACGACTTGATCCCTCGAGACTCTATAGAGTATCCCATTGCTCACAACAAGTTTCCCCCAGTGCTTCAGGTACCTCATGACTGTGACTGATTCCTTACCTCTCTCTCTCCTGGAGGGTCTCCGATGTCTCTCCACATAGTACAAGACTCGAGAGAGAGTTCTGTCTCTGAGCTGTTCATCCCGGAGTTCCTTCTCACTGTAAGCAGGAAGTGAGTCCTGACCACCTGGGACTAACTGAGGCAAATGGTGCAAGACTGCTACAGCGCGCGTTCTTGCTCCGACCTCCCACAGATCGTCATATGACTGTAGAACAACAGACACTTCATCCATCTCCATAGACTGAGCGTGGACATGCAGAGGTGATGGGACACTTTGAGCGTAACTCTCTGCCTGGCGTGGAGTGTCACCACTATCATTGGACGACCGGAAGGCGTCCTGTACAGAAGCACTCGACACATCCTGGACTTCGGAGAGGAGATTCTTGTAGGGCTCTTCAAGTAATCTGTGACTGACTCTCTGCTTGACGAAAGGCACACGACTCAAGGCATCAGCGACAACATTCTGTGGGCCTGGCACGTACTTGATGTCGAAGTTATAGCTCGCTAACTTAGCCACCCATCGTTGCTCGCAGCAGTCCAGCTTGGGCTTCGTCATGATATGAGTCAATGGATTATTGTCCGTCCAAACAGTGAAATCATGCCCCTTCAACCAATGGCTGAACTTGTCACAGACACTCCACTTCAAGGCTAGGAATTCCAACCGATGGGCTGGGTAGTTTCTCTGAGACTGAGAGAGGGACTTGCTGGCGAATGCGATTGGCCTCGCTCGGTCTTCACCCTCTTGGATCTGCGACAGGACAGCACCGATGCCATCAAGGGACGCGTCCGTTGACAGCATGAAGGTACGGCTGAAGTCAGGGTGAGCCAGGACAGCTGTCTCAACCAGCGCCGTTTTCAGCTTCTGGAAAGCCTGCTCCGTTTCGGGGGTCCAGTCAGTAACATTCAACTTCCTGCTTTGTGACCTTTGTTTGGACTGTTTCACCTTCCCTTTTCTCTTCTGGCCAGTCAACAGAGAGAAGAGAGGCTTTGCAATAGCGGAGAAGCTAGGCACAAAGTGCTGGTAATAATTTATCATCCCCAAGAAAGATCTGATTCGTTTCTGTGAGGGGGTTACACCGTCCGCTTCCATCAGGTCAGCACTTGTCATCTTTGCGATGCTCTCAACTTTGCTGGGATCAGTCAACACACCGTTGTCATTAATTATGTGGCCGAGGAATTTGACGGATTTCCGGAGAAAAAAACACTTCTTGGGGGCCAATTTCAGGTTATGACCACGCAGTCTACTGAACACCATCTCCAAGCGTTCCAGAGCTGTCCTCTCATCAGGGGCATACACCAATAAATCGTCCAGATAAACCAGTAAGCTCAGATAGTTCTGGTCTCCGAAAATGCTAGTCATCATACGCATGAAGCTCCCAGGACTATTACAGAGGCCCTGTGGGAGGCGATTATACTCATACAAGCCCATAGGTGTTGTAAAGGCAGAGTACTTTCTGTCATCCTCGTGTAGTGGCATGTTATAAAACCCTGAGGTTAGATCCATAGTACTAAACAAGGAGTTACCTCCAAGTGCAGCTAAGCAGTCGGCCTGGTGAGGGAGAGGGTGAGCATCCTTCAGGGTCCTCTTGTTCAGCCAGCGAAAGTCTGTACAGATACGGAGATCTCCGTTCTTTTTCCATACAAGAACCAACGGAGATGCATATTCACTGGTTGACTTCCTGATTATATCTTTCTCCTCCATCTCACTCAGTACTTGGCGCAACTTCTGATACTGACTGGGGGGCACTCGTCTGAATGGGAGCCGGAATGGCCTGTGATCTGAGAGGTGAATGCGATGTATGAAGCCCTTTGCCTCTCCACAATCCAGGTGATGGCGTGAGAAGATGTCCTTGTAGCGCACAACCAGGTCAGCCATCTTGCTTCTACACTGTTCAGACACGTCACAGGAGTGTATGTCGAGCCCACTCAATCCCATGTACTTCAGTTCCTCATCAACAGTGCGGGCCGCATTTTCACTGGACGGGGTTACTTGACAGCAACTGAGTAGTGGGACCTCAGCAGGTCCGGTCTCATCCATGTCCTCGAGCGCAATGCAGGAGAAGACGTCGGCCAATTTAGCATTGCGTCTTACCAAGACGGGCCTGTCGGACGAGTTGATCAGCTTCAATGGAACCCATCCGTCTCCCCACAAAGGAGTAACAACTCTGGCTACCAGAACCCCTCTTGGAGCTGAGCGACACGATGTGGGCTCTGTCATCACAGCGCTACCAGGAGACACAATAGTGGACTTGGGTAGCTTGCCCCACATCAGGTACTCCCGACCAGGCTCAAGACACACGGCTGAGTTGCACCTGACTGTGCCTATCTTGTCAGGTATGACGTCACCTCGCCAACGGTTCAGACCAGCGAGCATCGAGAGAAACTGTTCAGATTCTGGATCGCCAGCAGGACAGGGCGTAGACACAGCCTTCCAGTAGCCATCACATTGCTTATACTGCCGGAGGATATATTTAATAACATTGGTGCCTAGTATCAACTCATCATGCTGGCCTTCAACTACCAGAGTGGGAACCATAATCCTACAGCCATACACCTCCATTTCCACGTTGAAAGCTGACTCAGGCTTGACACGGCGACCACCACAGCCAACAAGCACCACATTTGAACTGAACTGGTTATGCTCTGTAGCAACTCCAACCTCTCTAAGCTTTCCCTCTGCCGTCTTACTCATTGTACAAGCCATAGACCCACTGTCTAGCATAGCATTTAGAGTCACTGTATTACCAACTGTCACAGGTGTGTAGAAAAGGCTGTCACTACCACTAATTGTATGCGTATTCTGATAAACAATATCTTCAGAGTTATCACTTGAGCTTTTGAGAGCTATATACACTGTCTCAGCACTAGATTCGTCCTCACAATGGGAGTTTACTTGGCGACCTATACTTTCTCCCTCTGAATACAGGCCACCTAGTTTCCCTGAGGCTGAGGTGCTCGGGACGACCTGGTGGGACACTCAACTTTTGTGTGACCTGGGGCTAAACAGACAAAGCACAGCTTCTCTGACATGCAGTGTGAGATGGTAGTGTGTCTACTGTCATCACAGACTCGGCAGGCCTTCTCACGGGCGCCACCCTGGTATCTTCCGCCACGAGGAGCACTGTCACGCTGCTGCACTTTCCCCATCATCTGCTCCAGCCTCTCCATAATGCGAGCAAGAATCCTGTCTTCAGATTGCTGAGTGTTCTGGGCCACAGCAGTCGCGGAGGAGGGGCACGGAAGCTGGCCTAAAGCATGGTCCTGGGAAGGAATGAGGGTAGAAGGCGGACACTGTGTGTGGTACACTGGACTATGGGCAGGAGCAGGGGGGTACTGGGTGGAACACTGCTCAGACACAGACTGAATCAAAGGCTCTGGATGAGACTGCACAGTGTGGAGGGCGGTGGCATGGCTCTTCAATGGCACAGAACTACCGGTCCTGCCAGAAGCTCTCAGCTCTCTCTGATAATTATCAATCTTCAACTGTATGTCTCGTGAGCTCCACTCCTCAATAGCCTTGCATTCCAGAATACGGGATAGTCCAGAGTCCGGGCAATGCCTGACAAACATCCGTGCTACCTCTTCACCCACGTTCTCCATCCTCCTACCTTGTCTGCGAAGGCCCTCCCCAGCTACATCAGCTGCTTTGTTGATCCTCAACCAGTAGTCTACAGGGTTCTCATTGGGTCTGGGTAGAGTGGCATAGAAATCTGACAACGGGAGGCATGATGACACATCACTGAAGTACTTGAGAAGGATATCATAGATGAGATCAGGGTTCTGCTTCACATCAAGTGTCTGATCGCTACGCAAACCAACCCTCACGACATCCTTTGCCTTACCCGTCAGCCTTGCCAGTATCTCCTCAGCCTGTTCATGCATTGGACATTTCTGCTTTCTCAGATAAGCTTTAGACATGTCAATCCAGTCCTGGACTGAACACTTATCAGAACTATCACCTCGGAACATTGGTGGTTCCCTGTCTGATTTTACATTCACAGTAACGCGCGGAACCTCCTGTCTAACAACATTAGGATCAGTTACAGGATCTGGAGGCGATGTGCAGTTGAGGTGTGCACTGCTCATACTACTTGAGTGAACTACACCAGCTGAAATTAACTTGGTTACAATGGACTCGCCAATCTGAGCACCTAGCTGACCCATCATGTCTGAAAGGTGATGAAGAGCTTCAGTGTCATTAACACTGGGTGTGGATGTGGGAGGAGCCTCCCCTGTAAACTGTCCGACAGCAGCACAACCTGGGTCCTGACCTGACCATGTGCCTCTACCACTGTCAGTAAACAACTGGGAACACCCCACCTCCCTACTATTCAACCCACCGATGACAGCACTGTCTGCTCTGCTCTGACATGCCCCCCATGCACCCCTCCCCATAGGCAACACTGGACTGGCAAAAATCTCATCATTAAAACCTGGCCTCTGAGCCATAGTGGTACAGACTTGCGTTGTGTAATATTACTGAACGAAAAAAATAAAAATAATAATAATAATGTTTAAAAAAATATAAAGTTACAGCAGGACATAAAAAAACAAAACAATCAAAGCACTTTTTAAACTGATGTAATCACAGACCTCAGACTGAATGACCATTTACTATAATACTCTGACCACACTTGATCTATCACACTAAGACCTGGCATCCACGCAGCATCCACGGAGATCGGCGTTCAGCTGATCTTGAGATCGACGTGTCACGGCACCAGTGTAACGATAGTCAAACAGCCAAACTTCTTTCAATCAATTCTTTTATTTGACCTGCAGAGAAGACATATAGAACACAATTCTTCTCTGGTCTGCTTGTGAATCCATTAAGATGGCGGCCATGTTCTGGTACCACCGTCTATGTATATTTCACATCAGGATAATTTGTTCACAGAAAGAACACAAATTTCCCTCAAACATTACAAATAACAATTACAACCAACATGTGGAGCAACATACCTGCAGAGAAGACATATAGAACACAATTCTTCTCTGGTCTGCTTGTGAATCTGCACGTTCAAAATAACATACAATAAATGTTCTGTTTCACATCATCACAATACATGTAAAAACAAACAGCACAGTACTACACCAACATTTTCACCCTTCATTACAAGATTCTCCATACAAACAACAAAACACGAGGAGCATTTTACATCACGCACATACCCATTAAGATGGCGGCCATGTTCTGGTACCACCGTCAGTACGGCAACAAGAGAAGGACAAAAGAACGCGCAGACCTGCAGTACACCCAAACTCCAAAGGGGGGCTCCAACAACAACCAGGGCTGCTCAAGCACGGCGAAACTCATCTACATTCACCACAACTAAACATACATTCCCAACTCTGTTACATTATGCATCAGCTCTTTTTATACAACCTAAAGTTACACAGATTAATATGCATGCCATATCTCGGATGCAGAAGTAATGTAACTGGAGAGGAAATTGATCGGGACTGCGGGAGTTGACATTACTACCAACGAATGAAAATGAATGAATTTCTATTATTTTATGGTACTGTCTCAATTATATTTTGATCATTTCCTGGGTCGACCAGTACGCGCATGCCCAGTGTACCCGAATATGCGATTCCATGTGGCCAGAGGTTCCATGTGACCAGAGGTTCCATGTGACCAGAGGTTCCATCTGACCAGAGGTTCCATGTGACCAGATGTTCCATGTGACCAGATGTTCCATGTAGCCAGAGGTTCCATGTGGCCAGAGATTCTTTTGCGCGACGATGAGAAAACGCTTGTGTAGCCAGAGATCATATCGGCCCCGAAATTGCATTTCGTCTTTGTGTAACTATACCCTTATATACCCTATTCCCTTATATACCCTATACCCTTAGGAACCCCAGGAGGCCGCTGTGGGCCCACGCATTAGGCTCCAACCCAGCACTAACACATCTGGTCCAACTGATCACACAATAGATCACTGATCAACTGATCACACAATCACTGGATAGACTGAGACATGTGGATTACAGAATGGTTGGATGAAAGCATGGATTCACTTTAAATATCGTCACCTTCTTAAAATAATGGCTGGATATATTTTATATATATTTTTTATATTTTATTTTAAGTCATATTTTCAAGTTTTGAGAAAAATAGAATAAACTGAACCAATTCATTTTATTTTATTTGTAAATGTTTGTCATTTGTAAAATAATATAGAATATATGATATTTAGGCAAAAACATAATTTTACTCAAAAGTGACGTAAGCCATTATTTTAAGACGGTGACGATATAAAGTTTTAAATAAACATCCACTAGGACAACATCCTAGTAAGTAAATAAGATGAGAAAAGACAATGGACAGTTATACCTTAATTAACCTTAACCACTGTTTTTTAACCTGACTGTATTTTGCTGTCTTTTGCCATGTGAGGTGTCCTTGGGTGTTATGAAAGGCGCCATAGAAATAAAATGTATTATTAATATTATTATTATTATTGTTGTTATTATTATTATTATTATTATTATTACCTTCCGCCATAGATTGAAGACCTCCATCTCTTCAGGCTACATCTTAACTGTCCTCTTCATCCCCGCTTACCCCCCTGTACACTTTCTCTACTGTAAATACATTTAATAAATTAAGTAATTCTTCCTTCTTCTAGTATCGTGACTGCCAATGGCCCCTGGGCCCTATTCCACGAAGCTCGATAAAGTTCTAAGCCTCGATAAAGTTCTAAGCCTCGAAAATGTTAGCTTGCGTTCGGTGCCATCAATGTGGCTCAAATAATTCGCTGCTTGGTTGAGCTCCTTCTGAGTCAGATATAATTAGCCTGCTCACGACCAGGCTAAAACACAGGCTTATAGTAAGACGCGCGTCAAAAAAGGCTCACAGGCGGAAACTAAACCCCGAACGACAGTTCCTTTTTTTTTGATTGATTGAAAACTTTATTAGAAGATTTGCAGAAGTAGGTACATGAAAGTACATATTATATACAAGGTCAACTAACAGGATAAAAACCCAAGAAAGCCACTGGCTTATTTCAATTGGGGTCCTTGAAAAAAAATGTGTCTTTTAGGAAATATTAGTTCCCACTTCACACGAGATAGATAGATTAGATAGTTTGACTGTGTGATAGATAGATAATTTGATATTTTGAAAGTGTGATCGATCGATAGATAGATCAATAAAGAAAAGAGTGTAAAAAAAAAAGTAATTCTGTCAACTTGCATTGCTGTCATCACAGCGGTCTGGCTGGCGTAGTGGTTAAGGCAGCCGACTGGAGTTCCAAAGGTTGCGTGTTCGAGACTTGACTAAAGCGGGGTACACACATACGGATTTTCTGCGATTTCAGCGATTTTCGGATGTCTGAAAACAACAGAAAACGCCCGGTTATCAGATGGATCTTAACATTTTCCTATAACAGAATCCTGGGGTGTGAGGTGTGTTAAGAGTCAATCTCTCCCGGCAACCTGCTCGGAAAATGGGCGTGGCCGGCAATCGTAAATGTGAAATGTGTTCAATACTTCCGACCAGAAACCATAGGGTTGCCAGATTGTTTGGTGGAATTAGCGGTTTTAGACTGTGGTTAGGGTGGAAAATGTCATTCCCATCTGGCAACCCTGCTCGCCAATCAAGAAGCGAGCTGACTAGTCAGGGTACTACGTTAGATAATAATAACTTTATTTGTATAGCGCTTTTCCTGCAAACGTTGCGGCTCAAAGTGCTT
>NC_137688.1:5573733-5603733 GCF_963989245.1 Nansenia antarctica | reverse complement strand
TAATAATAATAATAATAATAATAATAATAATAGTAATCGTGTTACAATAAAGCAAAAGGACTTCAACGTTTAGATAGTGTCGGTGTGATACGATACGAGCCGCCTGGGGGACATAGCTACAATGTCGCATAGGTTGTCCCCGAGGTGACAGCTCTTGTGAAAGCTGCGACAGTTACAGGACCCTCCTCTGTAACACACCTCCGTCACCCGCTACGGGTTTCGTGACGTTAGAATTATACGGTTCTATCTCCATTTTTGTCAAAATAGTTTTTTTTTGTTTTTTTTACATAATCTGATCCATTCGGTGTTTATTAATGCCTGTGTGGTGTTATTTTTAAAATGTTGACATTTTTGAGTTAGTAATTCATAAAATACAAAGGTTCCATCTCACAAAACATAATGGAATGTGAAAACTTTGACGCTCAATATCTCTGAACTACCTTAAACGGAGATAGAATCTTATCATTCTAAACGGAGATAGAACCTTATCATTCTGTACAGTATAGTATAGTGGATAGTGTACATAGCCTTTATTTATGTAAACCAGCTCCTTCCCTTCTTGTGTTTTTTTAGTTTTTTTTTCTTTCCTAGCACCGGGGGAGCCACCTCTCCTAAATTTCGTTGTTTGGTACCTGTACTACTATAGCAATGACAATAAAGACCATTCATTCATTCATTCATTCATTCATTCATTCATTCATTCATTCATTCATTCTAAACGGAGATAGAACCGTATCATTCTAAACGGAGATAGAACCTTATCATTCTAAACGGAGATAGAACCTTATCATTCTAAACGGAGATAGAACCTTATCATTCTAAACGGAGATAGAACCTTATCATTCTAAACTCACGGTTTATTACCGAGGTGGTGTGAAGAAGAACTCCATCAACATCATTCACATAATAACCTGCTGCGCTTTGCCAATTAAATGCAAATGTATTTCGAGCGGTTTTAGTTGGCAGGAAAGAGGCGACAGAGACCGAGAGAAGTTGATCCGGAATCGGTTTTTGCGTTTTTTTCTGGGGGGGGGTGCGTTCGTAAATCAGCTCCGAGAGCGCCGGAGCACACACTGGGGTTCAACGTTACAAAGGGGACCGAGTCATCTGATTGGACAAAGAGGCGTTCCATAAGTGCTGATCAGAGTGTCAGAGCGTGTTTACGAACGCAGCCTCCTCGGTCACCGTCAACGTCATTCATCACAGAGTTGCGGCTGCGCTTTCCTGCGTCGCTCGGATCGAGTGGGTTGGTTGGCAGAGAGAGCAGGGAGGGGGAGGGACGTGGGAGGGATAGAGAGAGCAGGGAGGGGAGGGACGGGGGAGGGATAGAGAGAGCAGGGAGGGGAGGGACGTGGACCAGGAGGGGAGGGACGTGGGACGGATAGAGAGAGCAGGGAGGGGAGGGACGTGGACCAGGAGGGGAGGGACGTGGACCAGGAGGGGAGGGACATGGGACGGATAGAGAGAGCAGGGGAGGGGAGGGACGTGGACCAGGAGGGGAGGGACGTGGGACTGATAGAGAGAGCAGGGGAGGGGGAGGGACGGGGACCAGAGGGGGAGGGACGTGGGACGTATAGAGAGAGCAGGGGAGGGGGAGGGACGGGGACCAGAGGGGGAGGGACGTGGGACGGATAGAGAGAGCAGGGGAGGGGGAGGGACGGGGACCAGAGGGGGAGGGACGTGGGACGGATAGAGAGAGCAGGGGAGGGGGAGGGACGGGGACCAGAGGGGGAGGGACGTGGGACGGATAGAGAGAGCAGGGGAGGGGGAGGGACGTGGGACCAGAGGGGGAGGGACGTGGGACGGATAGAGAGAGCAGGGGAGGGGGAGGGACGGGGACCAGAGGGGGAGGGACGTGGGACGGATAGAGAGAGCAGGGGAGGGGGAGGGACGGGGACCAGAGGGGGAGGGACGTGGGACGGATAGAGAGAGCAGGGGAGGGGGAGGGACGGGGACCAGAGGGCGAGGGACGTGGGACGGATAGAGAGAGCAGGGGAGGGGGAGGGACGGGGACCAGAGGGCGAGGGACGGGGACCAGAGGGGGAGGGACGTGGGACGGGGACCAGGGGAGGGACGGGGACCAGAAGGGGAGGGACGGGGAAGGGAGAGAGAGCAGGAGGGGGAGGGACGGGGACCAGAGGGGAGGGACGGGGGGAGTTGGTTGGCAGAGAGAGCAGGAGGGGAGGGACGGGGACCAGAAGTGGAGGGACGGGGAAGGGAGAGAGAGCAGGAGGGGGAGGGACGGGGACCAGAGGGGAGGGACGGGGGGAGTTGGTTGGCAGAGAGAGCAGGGAGGGGGAGGGACGGGGACCAGAGGGGGAGGGACGGGGACCAAGAGGGGAGGGACGTGGGACGGATAGAGAGAGCAGGGGAGGGGGAGGGAGGGGGACCAGAGGGGGAGGGACGTGGGACGGATAGAGAGAGCAGGGGAGGGGGAGGGACGGGGACCAGAGGGGGAGGGACGTGGGACGGATAGAGAGAGCAGGGGAGGGGGAGGGACGGGGACCAGAGGGGGAGGGACGGGGACCAGAGGGGGAGGGACGTGGGACGGATAGAGAGAGCAGGGAGGGGGAGGGACGGGGACCAGAGGGGGAGGGACGGGGACCAGAGGGGGAGGGACGTGGGACGGATAGAGAGAGCAGGGAGGGGGAGGGACGGGGACCAGAGGGGGAGGGACGGGGACCAGGAGGGGAGGGACGTGGGACGGATAGAGAGAGCAGGGAGGGGGAGGGACGTGGGACGGATAGATAGAGAAGAAGGGGAGGGACATGGGACGGATAGAGAGAGCAGGGGAGGGGGAGGGACGTGGGACCAGGAGGGGAGGGACGGGGGGAGTTGGTTGGCAGAGAGAGCAGGAGGGGAGGGACGGGGGAAGGGAGAGAGAGCAGGAGGGGGAGGGACGGGGAAGGGAGAGAGAGCAGGAGGGAGAGAGAGCAGGGAGGGGGAGGGACGGGGATCAGGAGGGGGAGGGACGGGGGGAGTTGGTTGGCAGAGAGAGCTAGAAGGGGGAGGGACGTGGGACGAACACTCGAGTGTTTCCGTAGCCTGGCGAGGTGTGCGTAATGCTGCGTGTGATACTCGGCCATTGGGTGGCTGCGAGGGTCAGAGGAGGCGGGAGCAACGCGTGTTGAATGAAGGAAGGCTGTTTCTCTGTGATGACACCACTGTGGGTCCGGTCCAGAGATCCACATTATATTTCCATGTAACCCTTTTTGAAATCGCGGCGCTTATAATAAACATGAAACAAACGAAAGAGGAGGAGGAGCCGACACTCGTTCGTGTTACAGGAGGGATGTAGACCCAACGAGGGCTGAACGGCGCGACTCAGGTTGGACTGACTGATTTCACAGGTTGATCTTCATCATTTTGCACGAAAGAGGAAAAGTGCAATCATTATTTTTGGGTGATAATATTGCGGGGGCATATGCTGTATCATGAGAAGTGTGTCCTGTCCTCCTTGTCAGCCGTCTGTCCACCTCTCCTCTGTTTGATCATCCAGACTTCACTTCATCAGTGTCGGTGAAGTTGATGAAGGTGTTACTTCGGGTATTAATATCTCGGGTGCTTTAAAAGCAGGTGACATTCGTTGCAAAAAGGGGGGAACCTGTCCCTCTACACACGCCAAACTAACAGATTATCACTAACTGTCGGATGCATGAGGGATTGGACCAGAACACAATAACCCCGGGTCTCTCTCTACTGGACTAAGAAAATATGGGGGTCAACGGGATAGGAGACACCCAGACTGAACACTGTGATCATGAGACCACCGCAACTGACGACTCAGACACGGGGCAGAAAGGAGACCTCCTTCCCCAGGATCAGGTGGATCAGGAGGTGGATGAGGGTCCACAAGCGCACAAGGGGGACCAGCTGGGAGAGAATAGTAATAGCGAGTTTAAAACCGCACATGAGTACAGTGCCATCCAGCTCACGGAGTCGGGGTCCAAACCCGGTGTGACCCAGGACCAGTTCGAGCCCCCCGAGGGCGGGTTCGGCTGGCTGGTGGTCTTCGCGGCCACGTGGTGTAACGGGTCCATCTTCGGCATCCAGAACTCCTTCGGCATCCTCCACATGATGCTGGTGAAGGACCACGCCGACCCCGACGACCGCACGTCCCAGTTCAAAGTTGGTAAGTTGAGTCCAGCCATCACCTTGTCTCGAGATGTCTCAAGATGTCTTAATTAACCAAACATGTGTCTGTCAAGATGTCTTAAGTCGTCTTAAGACCTAACCTGAAGACATGCACTCATACACTCACTTAATAAGACATGGAGCATAAGAGCCATATTTTCTGTGTCTTGAAGACACATCTCATAACATCTTGAGATGTCTTAAGACACTGAATATCAATAGTATTGCCCTTCTTAAGTATGTCAAGTGGGGTAAGTAAGTGAGTAAGTAAGTGACACACACTCCATAGCCCACCACCACCAGTGCGCCACAGGTGAACTCATTTCTCACAACTTGAGAAATACTACTAACTCAGCATTTCAGTTATTCAGGCGAAACAGGGATGACTATGTTTGTGTCTTGATGTCACCTGTGCATCTGGCTATTCCGTGGTTAGTAGCTCTGTATCATAACACACTTCTGTTCTGATGTGTGTCATGAGAGATTATTGTGCTGCTAATATTATTTCAACATCGTCTGTTACATTTTGTTCCCACACGTTGGTCCAAAGCTGTTATTTTGGCTCACATTACACTGGTAAGCTACTCATAAGAAATGCCATTTACTGTTATTACAATACCCCCTTGCAACATTTTATTAATTAATTTTCCACATTATTGGCACCAGAGTGTGTGTGTGTGTGTGTGTGTGTGGGTGTGTGTGTGTGGGTGCCTTCTGAATGTTTGATCAAGTACACACACACACACACACACACACACACACACACGCACACACACACACACACACACACACACACACACACACACGTTCCATGTTGTGCTCAATCTTCAGATCCAATCTGTTTGGGATTATAAGAGTTTTTTTCTTTTTACAAGCGGACATATCGCTCCCCGGCCTCCTTGCCTCAGATGGTAGTCAGATGCGATGTGCACTTCTTTTTACAAACGATTCAAAATGGGAGACGAGAGACTCGAGGGAAGTCCAACGTGGAGATTAGCAGCCCAACCTCCTGGGGGGGCCTCAGTTATTATGACAGAGCCCGGGGGAGGGTTTCCAGAAAAGCTTAGTCGTTTAAGACGTATTTTCAAGCGGAAATGCTAACCCTGTAATCTGGTGGATTTGTTGTTTTCATTTATTCAAGAGAGTAGACACATTCATAAAAAGGAATCTGGTTTAAAAAAAACGATCTCTGAGTCTGAATCAAGATTCACTCACTTTGAAGGCCCGGGTTCTGAGTCACCAGGCGAACCCAGCTGCAAACCCAGCTGCAAGAGAGTAACAATTATATCATTATAACGATTATAAAAATTAATGTTTCCAAGTACCTAAATCTTCTCCGTGCTGTGTGAGGGAGACTCCAACCTCAGTTCAGTTGGAGAGTTAGCTACCACAGGCGCCCTATAGCGGAGCTTGATCTTGACCTTGGAGGGATTGAGGCTGTGTGCGTGGGAAACAGCCAACACCCACACTTTCATCATCCACTCTCTCCGAGAGGTCAAGTACAGGCCAGGTTACTGCAGGGGTTCGAGAAAAGTCCACTCATGATCTCTCTTCTACACACAACACACACACACACACACACACACACACACACACACAACATACACACGCGCACACACACACACACACACACACACACACACACACACACACACACACACACACACACACACGCACACACACACACACACACACGAACACACAACATACACACACACTTTTTTTTCCACCCACTTATCCTCATGTTTTTCCTCTAAGAGTCTTATCTTGACTAGGAGAGCTGTGTTAAATATAGATGCCTTTCTCTTGTTTTTCCCTTTTTTGGGAAAATGTGTGTGAAGTTCAGGTCCACAATCTGACTTTAATCTGGGAAAAGGCCCCTAGTGTTCCCTTATCAGAAGGGATCAGATTAGTGGGCTAAAGTGTGATCCCCTCTTTCCAGAGAAAATGGTGTTGAAAGGCTTACGGAGTGGTGCAGATCTATCTCTCTCTATCTCTCCCTCTCCCCCTCTCTCTCTCCCTCTCTCTCTCTCTCTCTCTCTCTCTCTCTCTCTCTCTCTCTCTCACCACCCCAGAGTGTCCTTTCCAGTCCAAAAACCTCTCAGAACTAAGTTAAATTAAAGTCAAATTAATTTAATTAAAAAGAATGATTCGGATTTGAAACCGCCCTGGCCTTGGACATTGAGTTAACTAGTGATGGACAGAATGTGAGGGGAAGAGAGGGACGAGGAGTGAGAGAAGGGAGAAGGGAGTACAGTAGGCCTAACTGTAATGTGAGGGGGTTGGAATGGAGGAAGCAGTAGGGTGGAAACTGCTCTCACTTATCCAATCAGCATCAGAGAAGGAAGGGGAGAAACAAACCATGCAAACAGGTTTCTATCTGGTCGTCAGGGGCGGGGGGGGGGGGGGGGAAGAATAGCCGCATGTGTGGGTCGATGCCCTCCAGTTCCCCTCCCGGCTAAAAACCACTATGATTGGTGCCATACATTGATTTCATAGCCAACAATTAACTCCTCTCACTCTCTCTTCTCTTCTCTTTTCACTTTTCTTGTGTTTCTTTTTCTGTTCTTTTCCTTTTTAGTGCTTCTCTTCTCCTCTATGTTCCTCTCTTCTCTTCTCTTCTCTTCTCTTCTCTTCTCTTCTCTTCTCTTCTCTTCTTTCTTCCCTTCCTCTCTCTATATTTACCCCAGTGGCCTATATTGCAGGATCAGTCTAATTAGAAACTTGATGCTTGGAATATCAACAACGGATTGTAATGCGCTTGCAAAATACCAATGCAACGGTATAACGTTACAGTGTTACAAATGAACTGAACATGCCCTTCGGAGAGAGAGCGAACACAGTTCAACCCAGTTAAGAGATTGAATTTCATCTTCAGTTGTTTTGATATATGGGCAGCTAGCTGGCTCTCATTACTGGGCATGCAACATGCTCTTATTTGAACATGTAAGACAACAGCTTTGTGCCGAGATGGTTCGGTCCAAGTCTTCAGCACCTTGCCAGTCTCTCCTGCTGAGCAGCGGTAAATCCAAACTCACAGCTTAAGGAGTAAAGTTCGCATGTCTGGCATTCCTGAAGGCTGGAGAATATGCTGATTGAGATCAGGGCTTTTGTCCACCAAGACTCCCTCTTCAACAACAACTCGAGGACCTATTTCCTACTCCGGAACACAACCCAACCCGTTTAATAGAAGTGGGTTTGATTGACAGTCAGGGCAATGTTACATGTTTGTTTTTACACTTTGTCACTCAGCCACAGGGGTTCTCCTAGCTATACTCTAGCTAGCGCTATACGCTAGCTCTGTGCGTTTAACAAAGACTAAAGAATCAAGTTTACCCCTTTTTACTCTTGAAGTCTTGTTGCCCTCTGTTCCCAGTGCAATGGCTTCCACTTAAGTTGGGGGCTGTTCTAGGAGATTTTCGAAAGCAGTGACTCCAGGAATATGCCAGAGATATTTATGCTTTCAGAGCAGAACAGAGCATGTATACTATTAAAGAACATTGACTCTTTGTTTGCAGAGTAGCCTAGTTTTGCGGGATAGGCTAGTTATCCTCCAATAAGTCTTCAGCTTGTCATGTCGCCTGGTTGCTGTTTGCAGTGATCTTGTGAGATTACATTCCGTTGTATTTCTTGAACATCACACGCAAAGATGTAGTAGGCCATAGTCATTATCTGGGTTTGATGCCTCATGTTATGTAATACGGCGGCAGCATAAAGAAGAACAATCTTAGCAGCCTAAAGAAGAACAATGTAAACAGTGTTGGTATTTGCTTACGGCAGAGAGCTTTTAAAGGTCTCACGTACACATACAAATGCATGTGTTCCCGCACGCACACACGCACATGCACACGCACACACACATACACACACACAGACACACACAGACACACACGCACACACGCACGCACACACACCCACACACCCACACACCCACACACACACACCCACACTCTCTACACACACACACACGCACACACACGCACACACACACCCACACTCTCTACACACACACACACACACACACACACACACACACACGCACACACTCATCTGGTTTCTGTCTCTTTAAATAGCTAGCAGGCTTCCCTACCATCTGAGGACCAACCGTCTCTGGGTCTCTGAGATGGGGGTGTTCTCTTCTCTCTGTGAGCCTGTCACAGTTCATCTGTCAGACCCGCTGGTTCTTGCTCTTAGAGAGAAGCCTGTTGTCCTTTTTTTCTCTCCCAGCCTCTCTCTCTGTCTCTGTCTCGCTTTCTTCCTCTCCCTCTCTATTGTTTTGAAACGTTGGGACCTAATTGCCGGTAATGAGTGCTCCCTAGATGTCTTATTAAAACCCAACGGCGGGTGTGGTGGTGGTGGTGGGGAGGGGAAGAGAGAGGCGGAGACTGGGGGGGTTAGAGGGGATGGGGGGGATGAGACGGAGTGTTAAAGGTGGGGGGGGGGTGAGGGGAACGATGAGAACGATCAGGGGTTTGGATGTTTGGAAGTCAACGGCCTCCACAATATGTCCTCTGTCTGTCCCCCTCTCTCCTGTTGCGTTCTCACCTCCCTCCCGCCTACGAACCCCCTGACCTCTTGGCTGACGTTTCGCAGCTCGCTGCTCTGCGGCGGCCCGTTGTCTTTACTGCTGGTGGAGGAGAAGAAAAGGTAAACCCTGTGGCTCTTCTGTACAGAGTTTGGCAGAAGAACCGTTGGTGTCTCCCGTTGCTCGGGCGGCGGCCATCTTTGTTTGTGTTCCAGCCCAGTTGGCCAGTAAACTGGGCCAGAGGTATTTTGAGTGGGATAGAGGGCAGTTGGATAGGTTAGTGTGCAACCCCCTCTAAGCTCCCTCCAGTCCTTAAGGCGACGGTTTTCAGTGCTGCTTTCTGTCTTACGACGTTTGTATTTGCTGAAAGTAAGAATTCATTTATATAAGAGAATATATAAATGATAATATATAATAATAATAACAACAGAAAGCTTTGTGTGTCCTCTGCTACCAGTGTGCAAGCTCAGGGCAAACCGTAATATAATAATGTCATAACATTATGACATTATCCAAAGCGACTTACAGCTTTATCCAAAGCGACTTACATTACAGCGAGTGCATAAACGTTCAGTAGCCTATATATGGTCCCGGGCAGGAATCGAACCCACAACGCCATAAGCGTTGTTGCCTAGCAACCGAGCCGCCCGCCCCAGAGGACCACCCTGACTTGGAGACTTCTAAAGTGAGAAGTCCAAACTTCGTCTCCAAGTCAGGGTGGTCCTCTGGTGGCGGCTCGGTTGCTAGGCAACAACGCTTAGGTTGTGGGTTCGATTCCTGCCGGGACCATATACACTACAGTATATACTGAACATTTATGCAGTTGCCGGACGCTTATTGTTGTGGCTCATTTTCTCATAATCTGCCTCAGTGGTCCAAGGTTACTGAGCAACGTTGGCAGGCGGTTAGCTCCACTTCTTAGAATTACCCTTTGTGCTAAAGTAAACAGCAACGAACAGGAGGGGACTTCACAGTAAACCAGCGTGTCGCATGAAAACACATGTTTGATGGAAAACTGCCATCCTCCTTTCTTTCTTTCTTTCTTTCTTTCTTTCTTCTTCTTCTGTTTCTGATACAGTACCAGTCAGTCAAAAGTTTGGACACACCTTTCCTTTCCCCCATAATCGAATGGTGTGTCCAAACTTTTGACAGACTGATTGACTGGTGCTGTAGTGTAGACAAAACTGTTTCGCAAGCAAACACGAAAAAACCCTAACCCTACAGAAACATATTCTGCGGTGTAGTCGTGTATATCTTAACGCAATACATTGCAGCTAACAGAAGGTTTTTATATCCTAACCTGGGATATCCGACCACTCCCAGATAAGTCCCATGACATCCCAGAAACATCTGCCTTGTTTGCCTCGCTGGCTTGGCCCGGGGGGGAGAAGGAACACTGACACGCTGCCAAGAGCAATATAGGCCTGCTCAGATCTCTCATGAGCCTAGCCCCACCCCCACCACACACACCACCCCCACCACACACACCCCCACCACACACCCCCTCCCCAATATAGGCCTGCTCAGATCTCTCATGAGCCTAGCCCCACACACAGTCCCCCCCCACCACCACTCCACACACACCCCCACCACACACCCCCACAACCCCCCCCAATATAGGCCTGCTCAGATCTCTCATGAGCCTAGCCCCACACACCCCTACCACACACCCCCACCACCACCCCCCCAACACTACCACCACCCCACACACACCACACACCCCCCCAACACCACACACAGTCCATCCCCACCACCACCCCACACACCCCCACCACCACTCCACACACACCCCCACCACCACCACCACCACCACCACCACCACCACCCCACACACAGTCTAATATCTAACGTGTGGGCTTGTTCAGTGACCTGCAGCTTGGCAGACAGCAGACTGGCAGACATCACAGCGACCTTTGGCCCTTGAACACCCAGGTTCTCTGTTTGCACCAAACAGTACAGTGAGCCTTTATGCAGGTTAACCCCATGGTGAAGGTTACGTATAACATACTCTTCTACCAGTTAACTGTGGAGACACTGTTTGCACCATCTGATTAGATGCCAAACTACATTTTGTTGTCTCAGTACTGGCGGGTTGTACACTGTGTACCGGCAATAAAGTTGAATTATGATGTCTAATCTAATCTCAGAGGAAGTATGTATGTGTTCTGATACAGAGCTGCAGCACACAGCGCCTATAGAAAGTCATCATACCCCTTCACCTTTTCCACATTCTGTTGTGTTATAGACTTAATTTAAAATGTATTAAATAAAAAAATTCGGTCATCAAACCACACACAATACGTTTTACAATTTAAACACCGAAATACCTCATGTGCATAAGTATTCAGACCCTTTGCTATGACACACAAAATGTGCGATTGTGTCATCAACAAATCACTCAACAAGTTGAATCGAGTCCATCTTAATGCAAGGACAATAGTTCATGTCATTTTGGAAACAATATCTTTATTTTTATAGGGTCTCTGAGTCTGATTAGCAAATTTCAAAAAACTTTCACTTCGTCATTCTGGGGTATTGTGTGTGGATTGCCGCCAATTTTTAAAATTGTATTTAATCAGAGAATCGATAACACAAACAAAATGTCGAGGTGTAAAGGTGAAGGGGTCTGATGACTTCCTATAGGCCCTGTAGTGTATCCACCCTCCTCCTCTAGAGAGTAGCCTACTCTCCAGCGTGTTGCATTTATCTAGGTTAAGCCTCACTTGTGGGGGAGGTTGATGTATAAAGTAACAGTTAGCGACAGACAGACAGACATGTTGCCCGGTCACCGGGTTTGTTTTGTTGACACAGCGAGACCGGCTGCGCCACAGACAGACCGTCTCCACATGTCAGACATGACTCACGGCCCTGGTCACGTGATCATGATAAAGGGACAACAAACCGCCTCGCTGGGATGAAGCCCTGGTCTTATGGATTCATTACCATAACTGTCAGGGCTGAGTGTCACCCCCCCCCGGTGGAGGGAGCAGCGCTCGTTATTGTTTGAGATTTCATTTGTGTCTGTGTCTGTGAGTGAAATGAAAACGTACATATGAGCCATGTGATATTATTATTCATATTATTAACCCTTTTTTTCCCCACCCTGTCCCCATCTATCTCGTCCCACACAACCTTCTTTCCTCTCCTCTCCTCTCCTCTCCTCTCCTCCCCTCTCCTCCTCCCCTCTCCTCTCCTCTCCTCTCCTCCTCTCCTCTCCCCTCCTCCTCTCCTCTCCCCTCCTCCTACCCTCTCCTCTCCTCTCCTCTCCTCTCCCCTCCTCCTCTCCTCTCCCCTCCTCCTACCCTCTCCTCTCCTCTCCTCTCCTACTCTCTCCTCTCCCCTCCTCCTCTCCTCCTCCCCCTCCTACCCTCTCTTCTCCTCTCCTACCCTCTCCTCTCCTCTCCCTCTCCTCCTCCCCCCTCCTCTCCTCCTCCTACCCTCCCCTCTCCCCCTCCTCCACCACCTCCACCCCCCCCTCTTCTCCTCTCCTCCTCTCCTCTCCTCCCCTCCACCCCCCCTCTCCTCCTCCTCCTCTACCACCTCCACCCCCCCCTCCTCCCTCTCTCTGTAGCCTGGGTGGGGGCCCTGGCCATGGGCATGATCTTCTTCTGTTCCCCGGTGGTCAGCATGTTCACCGACCACTTTGGCTGCAGGAAGACAGCTGTGGGCGGGGCCACCGTGGCCTTCATCGGACTCCTCTGCAGCGCCTTCGCAACGTAAGACCTCCTTCCCTCGTTCCCTAGACGACCCCCTCCTTCCCTTGTTCCCTCGTTCCCTAGACGACCCCCTCGTTTCCTAGACGACCCCCTGGTTCCCTAGATGACCCCCTGGTTCCCTAGACCAGAGGTTCCCAAACTTTTTTTAACCAAGGCACCCCTGAAGCTTTCCCCCTTCTCCAAGGCACCCCAACTCTACGAAGATTTTTAAAATGCCTCGGAGCTTAAACTAAAAACAATACACGATGAATTGGTTTGAAAATGTGTGTTTATATATAATACATAAGTATTGCCCCAATGAATTTTAACAAGATAATAAAAGTCATAAATGAACTGTAATGGACGGGCAAGAATGCATAGGTCAGTCAAACTATCGCTAAATTAAATAAAATTGTGGCCCTCAAGGATTGTACAATATGGGAGGAGACTCAGAGGGAATTCTTCACACAAATAAAATATCAAAGGCCTGTATAATCAATCAATGGAACAATGCTTTTTTGGGGGGCTTAAAATAATGCCTTAAAATGTAATTCTCATTTCAATGCTCATTCTGATATTATTATTTCACATCTGAACCAAACGGGTAGCTCACAACTATAATAATTTAACAATAATAATCATGACAGAATTGTAAAAATTGAGAGAAATAAAGCAAAGAAATATGTTGTGCGCATTAGTGGGACACATGCGCCTGCTTTTGGGAGCAGAGTCTCTTTATGCGGGGAGAGATAGTGGACAGCGCGACACGCAGGTCCTGTTCCACTGACAGACGCGTGCGTGTCTTGTTCTTGACGAGAAGAAAAAGCCAGCTCGCACAAGTAGGAGGTTGGGAAGGGTAAAAGCACATTGATGGCGCTCTCTGAGAGAGATGGATATTCATGTCCCACAAGCAGCCAAAACCTATCCAAACCTAGCTCACCATGTTTGAGCTTCAGTGTGCGGCCCATAATGAGCTCTGCCAGTTCATCTGGAGCTTTGCTGCTCAAACTAGCGGCTGATGCTGATGAGAGGGGGTTGAACGGATCCCGGAGCCAGTCGAAGTCTTCGTTCATTGGAGGGAAATAGGACTCAAATCTCTCCTCCAGCATACGGAGGTGCGCAGCGATCAGATTCAAGAAAGACGCTGACTTGTGTGCTGCGTCATTGGCCGTCAACGTAAACATTTCAATGTTTTTCTTGGCCACCCCGTCTTGCCACCGTCTCAATTTGGATCGACATCCGTTCAGTTTGTCTGTCGCTGTCAGGATATTCTCAGCCTTCCCTTGCATTTTTATGTTGAGGTCATTAAGGTGGCTAAAAATATCTGCCAGATAAGCAAGCTTAATCCACCACGATTCATCTTCCAATTGTTCTTTGTATGGCAAGTCGTGCTCACTGACAAAAGTTATCAGTTCATCTCGGAGCTCATAGACACGGGATAACACCTTGCCCGGCGACAGCCAGCGGACCTCTGTGTGTAATAAGAGCCCCTCATGCTCGGACCCCATCTCATTGCACAATGTGCTGAACAGCCGTGACTTCAGCGGGCGTGATTTGACATAATTAACCATTTTCACCGCTTGGTCCAAGACTTCAGTGAGGAGTAGTTAGTTAGTAACTAGTAGGCCTAGTTAGTAAATTAATATCTTTCAAATCTGAGAAATATATATTTTATTTGCTTATGAACTCCATTGCACATGTAATAAACAAACGTTTATTAATGTATTATTATTATAATTTAATATTATACTTTTTTTTTTTTTTTTTTTTACGAGCAGATTTGGCGGCACCCCCGGACAGGTGCTGCGGCACCCACTTTGGGAACCTCTGCCCTAGACGACCCCCTCGTTCCCTAGACGCCCCCCTCGTTCCCTAGACGACCCCCCTGTTTCCTAGACGACCCCCTCGTTCCCTAGACGATCCGCTCATTCCCTTTTGTGACATTCCCGAAATGTGAAACGTTCTAATGCTTTGGTCCGCATATCGGGATCTGATGTAATGATCGGACTTTTCTTTCGGGAAAAATGTGAATACATTTCCGTATTGTTGAAAATCATTGACGCACTCGCTAGTCAACTAACACAGCTTGTTTTGTGAGTCTGCTAACAATGTAAAGTAGTGTTATAGTTAACTAGGTAGCAGTGGGGATACCTCACCCAATCCATTGCGTTATTGCAGTATTTTGGCTTGACTAGCGAGTTTGTGTTGTGAACGTAGTTCCAAAGTGTTTCAAAACAAAAGTCAGGACATTTTGATTGGTTGCCGATATTTGGACCAAAAGACTAGAATGTGTCACAAAACATTCTCAATCTAGTTTAATGTTGTTGTTTTTTTGGCTGTTCCATCCCTTTCCATGTTCTACCAGCAGATCCAGCTCTTAGTCATAATCTGCAAACGATTTTAATCCCCACATACGCAGTACAACGTTTACGGCTTTACTGACCGTGTAACAGCCATGTCATTTTTCCTGAACATACACTAAGCTTACACTTCCAATGCAGAATCTCATTTTAAAGATGCTTTTTTTTAGTCCAGGATTAAGGTTTAATCTACTTCACAGTCGTCACCACCGTCATGGCAAACTCGTAAAGTGCAGGATTGTAAAAGTAATCGTCTAACCTCACATGAGCCTATCCCCACACACAGTCCATCCCACACACACCCCCAAGACCACCACCACAGTCCCCCCCCACCACCACCCCACACACAGCCCCCCCCCCCTCCACCATCCCACACACAGTCCCCCCCTCCACCATCCCACACACAGTCCCCCCCACCACCACCCCACACACAGTCCCCCCCCACACACCCCCACCAACCCATAAAGTGCAGGATTGTAAAAAGTAATCGTCTAATGAATGTATGAATGAATCGTTTAACGACCACATGACCTAGCTCGGTGGAATTTGTTGTCGGGTTACAGATGGAAAAGCTCAATACAGTAGTGTCAATGACATCAAACATACACTAAACGGGGCGCTTAGGTGGCGTAGCGGGTTAAGCGCTGACCATGTAACCGCAGGGCTCCCGGTTCGATTCCAGCCGCGGACATATCCTGCATGTCATCCCTTCTCTCTCTCTCTCTCACCCATCCTTCCTGTCATAATCTCTACTGTATCTGTCATTAAAAAGAAAAATATGAGTGGGACTGCCCCACTCAGAAAAAATTACTTTAAAAAAAACAAAAAAAAAACATTCCACACACTACACACACTAACCTTCCTCCCTCACCTTCGTGTCTCCCAGGTCCCTCAGCCTGCGCTACTTCACCTACGGCATCCTGTTCGGCTGCGGATCCTCCTTCGCCTTCCAGCCCTCCCTGGTCATCCTGGGACACTACTTCCGGCGGCGGCTGGGCCTGGCCAACGGCGTGGTGACGGCGGGCAGCAGCCTCTTCTCCATGGGCCTCCCCGTGCTGCTGAAGAAGGTGGTGGAGCCCCTGGGGCTGGCCAGGACCTTCCAGATCTTCAGCATCTTCATGCTGGTCCAGGCCTTTCTGGCCCTCACCTTCATACCCCTCCTGCCCCTGGGAGCTCCCATGATGGGCCCCCCGCCACCACCACCACAACCCACCGAGGCGGCGGCCTTCGCGCCCCAGCCGGGGGCCACCACCCCCGCCCCCCGACGCAGCAGCTGGAGCCGGGGCCTGGCCCAGGTCAGGAAGTACTTCAACCTGCGGGTGTTCCACATCGTCACCTACCGCGTCTGGGCCTTCGGGGTGGCCACGGCCGTGCTGGGGTACTTTGTACCCTACATCCACCTGGTAAGAACCCTAATACTACTACACCTGGGGTTCTTGTAAAACAAAAGCACAGTCAGTAAAATAAATATAATAATAATAATAGTTAATATAATCATCATAATAATAAAATTACATAATATTATAATATAAATATAATAATAATAATATTAGTAATACTATAATAATATTAATATAATCATCATAATAATAATAATAATAATAATAATAATAATAATAATAAAAGATAATAATAATAATAATACTTATAAAAATTATTATAATATATATATACAGTGCCTTGTAAAAGTATTCACCCCCCTTGGCTTTTTACCTATTTTATTACATTACAACCTATTAATTTAAACATGTTGTACAGGTTGTAATGTAATAAAATAGGTTGTACAGGTTGTAATGTAATAAAATAGGTAAAAAGCCAAGGGGGGTGAATACTTTTGCAAGGCACTGTATATAATGTATTTTTTGCTCTAGGCACAGGGTCAGCCATAGTCAGCGCCCCTGGAGCAATTACGGGGTTAAGTGCCTTGCTCAAGGGCACAACGGCAGTGGCAGGCAGTTATGCCTTAGATATGATGGCAGCAACCCTCCAGTCACCAGCTCACATGCAGCTCCCTCCTGAGGCCAGGGGATCAAACCAGCGACCTTCCGATTGCTAGCCGGCCTCTCTGCGATATTCCCGGCCTCCGCCCGCCTGTCCTGTTGTTTCAGGCCAGAGACCAGAAGTAAACAAAACCCCGGCTTTTGTTGTGCGAGAGCCGTGTGCTAGCGGCCCCAGGAAACCTGCTTTATGTTGTCCCTAAACATGGCTATCCTTCGGAAAGACTTCAGAGAGAGCTCATGTTTTGGATCAGATACAGGTATCGGGGGGCGGGGAGAAGAAGGAAATACCTCACCTATAGCTGTAGCTCCGCCCCTTCCTGTCCTACTGTTCAGGAGGCCTTTAGAGAAGACATGGGATATTATTCCAAGCAATGTTTTGGAAAATGAAAAGGAGAGTAATTCCGCCTTTTTTCCCCACCCTACTCCCTGACTAAATTCCCCCCGTTCAAATCTATGAGCTCACTGTGAGGGCTTTAAAAGCCGAAAAATAACACAACTAGAATACAAGACTGCATATAGAAGCGTATTCGGTTTGTGTACAAAATGTGGTTACAGTATGTACCTACCCAAACCCCTTTGAAGAGTAAAAGTCAATGTTTGGGTTGGCTCTGTTTTTCCCCAGATCAACTTTGTGAAGGAGCAGTTCAAAGGAACCCAGAAGGAGTGGATCTTGCTGGTGTGCATCGGTGCATCCTCCGGCATCGGTCGACTCCTTTTCGGGAAAGTAGGAGACCTCATCCCTGGGGTGAAGAAGATCTACATGCAGGTGAGGAGACACTGATGTTGAAGAAGGTCTGTGACAGGCAGAGAGCTGTAAGGCAATAAGTGACGGTTTTTGCACAGATTTGAGTGTGCGGATGCTGCTTTTTGGCACTGATTTTGAAAAGGCCAAAAGGATAGTATGGATGACAATAGACAGCTACAGTTCCATCCTTTATTCATATGTATTTATTTAGAAGAAGAATTCTTTTTTTCCCTTCTTTTTTTTACCTATTTAACCAGGAGATCTCTTGAGATAAAAACATATTTTTCGAGGGAGACCTGGCCAAGATAGCACACTAGTACAAGTACAAGAATAGAATGTGTGATGATTAGTTGTGCCAGAAGACTCTTGGGACTAGTTTCCTGAACTCCAGGTGAATACTAGTCCTGGACTAAAGACCATACCCAATGGAGACTCTCCATTTAGAGAACCTTCAAATCCAGGAGTCGTCTTCATTTATGTCTGTGAATCTGCATAGATTATACCTACTTTTGAACTTTCTGTAGTATGTAGAAGAGTTCTTCAAGATGTCGATGAACAGGATGATCTTCAAGGATTGTGCTAAAACCCGTAACCCGGTTGTTATTCAATGTGTTTTTTCAACGGCTGTTCTTCAAGATGTTTTTCCATGTGTTTCCAATGTGTTCTTCAACTGTTATTCTCTGTCTCCTTCCACTCTCCCTCCTGAGACCTCTACATCCCCTCTACCCCCTGTACAGTTTCTCTACTGTAAAAAGAAAGAAAAGAAAAAAACGAAAGAAAAGTAATTCTTCCTTCTTCTAGCATTATGACTGCCTGAGCATGAATTACTTCTTCTTCTTCTTGCGATGACTGATGGATAAACTATTCACTTACTTAGACAAATGTATTGCGTTGGATAAACTGCGTCTGCTAAAAACGCCAAAAAATGTAAGGTAAATGTAAATGTTATTCCAGGTGTTTCTCAACAGTCGTCCTTCAACACTTCATCAACAGTTGTTCTTCAAGAGCTTCAAGCTGTTTCTCAACGGTTATTCTTCAAACAGTCCCTCTCTCTCTCTCTCTCCCTCCCTCCCTCCCTGTGTCCCCCCCCAGTCGGCCTCCTTCATGGTGCTGGGCCTCATGTCCATGATGATCCCCCAGTGCCGCGTGTTCGAGGGCCTGGTGGTGGTGTGTGTGTTCCTGGGCCTCTGTGACGGCTGCTTCATCACCATCATGGCGCCCATCGCCTTCGAGCTGGTGGGGCCCATGCAGGCGTCCCAGGCCATCGGCTACCTGCTGGGCCTCATGGCGCTTCCCATGACCGCAGGACCCCCCATCGCTGGTGAGTACCGTTGCAGACCCCGCTAGTGGGACCGTGTTTATAAAGCTCTCACTGGCACAGCACCAGAATATCTGAAAGACCTTTTGCTAGCATATCAGCCCAATAGAGCTCTCAGGTCTTTTGCTAGCATATCAGCCCAATAGAGCTCTCAGGTCTTTTGCTAGCATATCAGCCCCAATAGAGCTCTCAGGTCTTTTGCTAGCATATCAGCCCAATAGAGCTCTCAGGTCTTTTGCTAGCTTATCAGCCCAATAGAGCTCTCAGGTATTTTGCTAGATTATCAGCTCAATAGAGCTCTCAGGTCTTCTGACGCTGGTTTTCTCTGTGTACCCTGTGTACAAAAGAAGAGATTTGGTGAGGCTGCATTGTCATGTTATGCACCCAGATTGTGGAATGCACTGCCAGTTTACATTAGAGATGCAACCTCAGCAAATATGTTCAAGTCAAGACTAAAAACTAATCTTTTTAATATTGCCTTTAAATGACAAAATAATTAAATGATGATTATATAATGATTGGAGTACTTTGAGCTGCAACATTTGCAGGAAAAGCGCTATACAAATAAAAGTTATTATTATTATTATTATTATTATTATAATATACAGTGCCTATAGAAAGTCATCAGACCCCATCACTTTTCCCATATTTTGTTGTGTTATAGACAAAAAAGAAGAAGAAAAAAAAGGTCTTCAATCCAATAGTCACAACACAACAAAGTCTATAATACAACAAAATGTGGAAAAAGTGAAGGAGTATGATGACTTTCTATAGGCACAAGGTATATTGAAAAATGGATGCACTCACTGCAATGTAAGTCGTTTTGGATAATTGGGTCAGCTAAATGGCATATGTTGTATTGTGGACCGCCAAGCTCACTGTTGGTGACCCCTAAAAGTAATGTTGACCGCTCAGGATGGTAGTTTCTTCTCTGTAAAAAAAATTATAATAAAAAAAAAAAGTAACATTCTTCTTCTAGCATTGTGACTGGTCCTAGCATAGATTAGTTTTTCTGGTGATGACTGATCCGATAGATAATTCACTTACTCATTACAAATGTATTGGTTGTAAGTCGCTTTGGATAAAGGCGTTGGCTAAATATCTCAAATGTAAATGTAAAAACCTGTTAGGAGATAGTTTGCCTTCTCTCCCCCTCCCCCGCCCCCACCCCCCTTCCCTCCCCCCTCTCCCCCTGCCTTGATCATGACCCCTCCTCAGGGAGAGCCTCCCAGAATGTATAGCAGCATGGAGGAATCCAGCTTGCCTCTCAGTGAGAGCAGTGACAGTTGGAGCCCAGCCAATGACACCCAGGGGCAGGTTATAAATCTCAGCTCCAAAATGTCTGCTCACCTCTCTCTCTGCGTTCCTCCTTCTCTGGGCCTCTCGCTTCTCTCCGTCTCTCCGCCATGACATATGCATCCAGGGAGCACTTGAAGTCTCGCTGTTCAGTGCCAGATGTTGGAAGAGCTATTTTATCGTTTGTGGTTTTGTTTACAGCAAAAGCACTTTATGGCTTTTGACTGAATGTTTCAGTCAACGCTTTGTCGAACCCCCTGGATACGCTCTGTGTACAAACCTTAATTTACCTTTTACATTTACATTCTAGACATTTCACAGCCGGCCTTTAGCCATAGCAACGAGTACATTTGTCTGCGTAAGTGCATCTTCTATACATCAGTCATCGTAAGAAAAACATATCTATGCTAGGCCCCGGGACCATTAGCAGTGACAGGGAGATAAGCAGAAGAATGAGAGTGTTTTTTTTGCGGTGGTTATATTTACAGTAGACCAACTGTACAGGGAGATAGTGGAGATGAAGAGGTCTTTACATTTACATTTTTGGCATTTAGCAGACGCCTTTATCCAAAGCAACTTAGAACAAATACATTTGTCTAAGTAAGGGCATCATCTATCCATCAGTCATCGCAAGAAAAAGTTATCTATACTCGGGCCAGGGACCATTGGCAGTCTAACCTCTAAAAAGAATTATTATTTTTATTATTATTAATAATAAAATGTACAGTAGAGAAAATGTATAGGGGGTTAGAGGGGATGGAGAGGTTTCAGGAGGGACATTTAAGGTGTAGCCAGAAGAGATGGGTCTTCAATCTACGGCGGAAGATAGGGAGTGACTCTGCAGTCCTGACAGCAGTGGGAAGCTCGTTCCACCAGCGGGGAGCCAGAACAGTGAAAAGTCGTGACCGAGTAGCGTGACTGCTGCAATGTGCTGCAACCACGTAGAGGCGGCGGGGCCAGGCGGCCAGCCCAGGTGGAAGAGCGGAGTGATCGGACTGAGGTTCGGGGCTGAGTATCGCTTGCAAGTAGGGAGGGGCTGTTCCCTTTGCTGCCTGTTAGGCAACCATCAGGGTCTTGAGTCTGATGTGAGCTGCTACCGGGAGCCAGTGAAGGGTGTGAAGGAGGGGGGTGACATGGGAGAATCTGAGGAGATTAAACACCAGATGGGTGGCAGCATTCCGGATGAGCTGCAGAGGTCTGATGGTGGAGGCGGGGAGCCCGACCAACAGTGTGTTGCGGTGTTCAAGGCAGGAGATGACAGGAGATGAAAGTGTTTGGAGACCAAGAGTGATGGTCCTTCTCTCGTAAGGAACGGACGTATCCTTCTGATGTTGTCGAGGAAGAATCCACAGGAGCGTGCTGTCGCTGTGATGTTCGCCGCACAGGATATTGCACAGTGGTTGTCAAGGATCACCTCAAAATCCGTGGCCGCCTGGGAGGAGGTCACAGTAGAGTTCAGCCCTGCGACGGAGAAGTCTTGGAGAGGGCAGGCTTTCTCAGGGAGGGAGGGCCGCTCAGTCTTGTCAAGGTTGAGCTTGAGGTGGAGGGCTGACATCCAAGCAGAAATGTCTGGAAGACACGCAGAGACACGTGTTGCCATTTGGGAGTCAAAGGGGGGGGGTGGGGGGGGGGGGGATGACATGAATGGGGGCTCCTGTTGCTGCTGAGTCACACACAGACTGACAGCCTCTGGAATCCGACCTCCTGACTTGGAGTTTTGTGTTCCGGAATCAACTTTCGATTGTCGGAAATTGCCTGCTGTTATCCGCTGACTTCCCATGCCCCCCCCCCCCCCCCCCTCGTCTCGATGAAGGGTTGTTGATTGGCACATCCATTTTCTGTTATTAGAATACTAACAACAGAGAGGGAGAGGAAGAAATGTCATCTGTGTAGCAGTGGTAGGAGAAACTAGGTGAGGAAATTACAGAGCCAAGAGATTTGATATAAAAGGGAGAACAGTAGAGGCCCTAGGATGGAGCCCTGGGGGGCCTCAGTGGTCACCTGGTAAGAGTGATCGGCCAGGTAGGGTGCAAACCAGGAGAGTGCAGAGCCAGAGATGCCCAGTTCTGAGAGGGTGGAGAGAAGGATCTGGTGGTTGACTGTGTGGAAGGTGGTTGACTGTGTGGAAGGCAGCAGACAGGTCCAGGAGAATGAGAACAGAGGAGAGGGAGGAAGCTGGAGAAGAGAGGAGAGCCTCAGTGACAGCAAGGAGAACAGCAAGGAGAACAGTCTCAGTAGAAAGCCGGGTTGTTGTAGAGAGAAAGAGCTGCTAATGTCATCATCCTTCTTTTCAAAGTAGGTGAACAAGGTCATCTGCAGAAGGGGAGGAGGGAGGAGGGGGAGGAGGTGGGTTGAGGAGGGAGGAGGGAGAATTTTGGAATGGGAGTAAGAAGCTTTAGCAGCTGATGCAGAGGAGGGGTAGTTGCTTCAACTGTAATGTTACATAACTGACTTATTGGCATACCAATCTGATAAAAAGTACAGTATCTGTCTTTTTACATTTTTACCATTTTAGCAGACACTTTTATCTAAAGCGATTTACAATTAGAGATTACAGGGACAGTCTCCCTGGAGTAACTTGGGGCTAAGTGTCTTACTCAAGGGCACACTAGTGGTGGTGTTCCTTCTAATCCACTCTCCACCCTCTCCCTCCACCCTTACCCCTCCACCCTCCACCCTCCGTCCCTCCAACCTCCCCCCTCTCCCTCCAACCTCTCCCCTCTCCCTCCACCCTCCACCCTCTCCTTCCACCCTCTCCCTCCACCCTCCTCCCTCCACCCTCCACAGTCCACCCTCCCTACACTCTCTCGGTCGGTGGTTCGATCCCCCGGCTGGCCACATGTCGTCGAGCTATCCTTGGGCAAAACTTCTCCCAACGAGCGGGGCCGGCACCTCGCATGGTAGCTTGGCCGCCATCGGTGTGTGAATGTGTGTGTGAACGGGTGAATGAGAGGCCGTTGTACGGCAGCTTTGGAATAAGGCGCTACATAAGTCAGTCCATTTACCATTGACCCTCCCTCCCTCCCTCCCCAGGCCTTCTGCGTGACTACTACGGGGACTACCACGTGGCGTTCTACCTGGCGGGGGTCCCTCCCATCGTGGGGGGGCTGGTGCTCTTCTTCGTGCCCCTGGTGCACGGGCGGCTGCAAAAGGGGGGCCAGGAGGAGGCACCGGAGGACCCCGGGACCACCGACCACATGCTGCCCCCCCTGGATGGCCCCAAGCCCTGCTCCAACGGAGACATGCTGCCCGGCTACACCGACGTGGAGACGCACATCTGAGGAGCGCCGCGCCCTAGGTCAAAGGTCACCAGGGAGGAGGGCGGCCAGACAGACAGACAGACAGAGACACACGCAGACGCAGACAGACGCAGTCGCACACGGACGCAGATGCACTCGCAGACACGCACACAGACGCAGATGCACACGCAGACACACTCAGACACACACACACAGACGCAGACACCACTCAGACACACACAGACGCAGACACACTGATGCACATACACAGACGCACAGACGCAGACACACAGACACACACACACACACACACACACACACACATCGTCACGTTCTCTGTCCTCCGTCCTCCCAGGGATTCTGTCCACCAGCGGCTACTTTGACCATCCGTCCGTCCGTCCCTAAAGCCCCCCACCTGACCCCACCCTGCTCCACCCCGCAACCAAGGACTACCTGGCGGTTGACCTCTTGACCTCTGACCTCCCATCTAAATAGGACGATTTAAAAAGAAAATCCTGGCATCAGACATGTATTTTTCCTCTTATGTCTTTTATTTTTGTGAGTATGTAAATGATTTAAAAATGCTTTTTTTGTTTTTTGTTTTGTTTTTAAATGACAGATGATTCAGAAAGTGAAATACTAAATCGAGTCATGGAACGGAGTATTTAGCACACCCTCAAGACTCTCAAGAAGGAGAATTTTTTTTGTTTTGATGTGTTTATCTAGTTTGTAATATAGGACATATTAAGACTTTCCATTATGTCAACATGTTACAGCAAATCCTCTCAATTTAACTGTTAATGACTGAACGGCAGAGGCCACATCTGTGTTTTCACCATTGGACTCAATGGGTTTCATCATGGGTCTCAATGGCTTTCACTATGGGTCTCAATGGGTCTCACCATAGGACTCAATGGCAGTTCCCCTGGGAAAAGCCACTTAACGAAATCACCTCAACCACATATATACGTACTACCTTTGTTGTAGTCATGTTACGTTAACTGATGCAGTTTGTTCCAGTTTGTTCCAGTTTGTTCCATTGACCCTGTGCCATAGAGGAGCAGCGCAGTGCTCCAGACACCCCAGATCAGATCCTGTCATCTCAATCTACTGAGCCTTAAATCCATTTTGGGATAGTTCTGTTTTTACAGTTACAAGATATTTTTCGACCCCAAAAAAAAGACCCCACTTAAAATGCGATACTGGTCAAGTTGATACTGGTATATAAAGTGTGATTTTTTTGGGGGGGGGGGATTCTAATCATTCGTTTAGTTGTGTTGCGATGCATAGGACAGTTGCATTGTGCTTTGGTTTTTATATCGGGTGGAATCCAAACTCGAGATCCGCACTTGTAAGTCGAATCATCGCCCAGAGTTCCTGTTGACATGCAGGCAAGATTTACGCAAATTTCGGGAGTTAGACGCATGGATCTGGAGTTCCTACCCATCCACAGTGGTGCTGAATCAATAGGACTAGAGATATCCCCCATCAGATGAAACGAGGGGAGATAGCAATACTAGCGATGCTAACTTACTGGCCAGTTAGAAGTAGAAAAGCAACAAAAAACCTGATCTGTTTTTCATCTGTTTTTGTGTGTGCAAATAATCTAAACACATGACAAGGACACTGGGCTTCAGTTTTAAATCAAAAGGTCATATTGTACTCTGTGTGTGTGTGTGCGTGTGTGCGTGTGTGCGTGTGCGCGTGTGCGTGCGTGGGTATGTCTGTGTAATTCTGTAGTTATTATAGGAGCTAGTTGATGTTGTATGCAGACATTCATAACCCATAAGTTACATACTTAACCTTTTGACCCTCAGTCCCCTGATGACATCATTATCATCGACATGCACCAATCCCATCTCTCCTCAGCCTGGCCTCCCCATTGGCCAATTTGGGCCTGATAATGAGTAGACAGTGTGCGACGACATGTGTGAGCTGTTAGTCAGGCTTATATAGAGTCACGGTATTAATAACAACACTGCCTCACGGTTCTCCTCCTCTAGAGAGAGATTGCAGTTACTCTTACAGTTAATAAACGCTCGGACCACTTACCTCCTGAGATTACATTTCCTGTGGCCGTATAGATGTGGAACAGATGGAGGCGTTGCAGGTAGACTCAGCTATACGATATGGCATCACACACACACACACACAGACACACAGACACACACACACACTCACAGGGGGGGGGACCAACTTCCTGTTTTAGACATCGATGACCACAGAGTTCCTGTTTGCTGTTTGTACAGTGTGACTGAATGTACCTCTAACAGGGGAGGCTGGGGGAGGCATGGCGCTGGGGGAGGCCAGGGTCATTGTGACGCACGGAATGGAACGAGAGAAGAATCTGTCAAACGTGTCGGATCCCATTCCTCACTCCATGCCATGCATGACAATGGGTCCCGTCCTCCGATCTCTGCCCGCCCTCCCGGCCTCCCCTCCCTCCCTGACTTCTCAGTAGAAGGGTAACGCTGGGACAGAAATGGACCAATAGGACATTGACATCCATACCTCATGTAAATCCGTAGTTGAACACGTCACCGTGTCACGGCATTCTTTGACTGGTTACTTTATCTTCTCTCAAGGCGGTGTACATTTAGCTGTTGCAATTTGAGCTTCAAAGCCACGGCGTCGCATGTTAGCGTGTTAGCGTTGTTCACTGTCAGGAGCTGTCGAGAAAAGAACCTGTTATTCATCAGTGTGGCATTATATGCAATGGAGAACTAGCTAGGTCTGTAGTTCATGGGGGGAAATGGATACATGTGAGCGAGGGTGTGCAACCCCATTTACGAGATTTACTTTTCCCTCTTCGTCTCCCCCCCCCCCTCTCCTTGCTCTGTCTCTCTCCCTCCCTCCTTTCAACTCCCCCCCCCCTCCCTCCCTCTCCCTCTCTCTCTCTCCCCATCTGGCTGGTTGTTTTCCATAAGAAGCTTGTGTTGTACATGCCATTCAAGGCTGACTGTAGGATGACTGAAATCAGAAGGTCACCTGACCTCCTGTGTGCCGTTACCTCATTACGTACCTCTCCTGTTGGCCCCGCCTCCGTGCTGCTGCTCCACCAATCACCAGCAGCGTCTGTCTGGTCCCAGGCCTGGTCCGAGGCCTGGCCGCCTCCCCCCTCATCATAGTCATCCTCACTGTAGACGCTGAAGAGGAAGATTCATCGTGTCTGTTCAAGCAGCAAACACGCCAAATGCAAAATGTACTTTTGATAATTCTGTCGTTTTTTGGGGGGGTTTTCGTTTTGTTTTGTTTGTGGTTCGTTCAACAGTTTATCAGTTTCTGTCATTGTCAAACTTTTGTTGTTGTCGAGTCATTGACGTATATATATAACTACTGAAAATAATATAATAACTATTAACTATAACTCTAAAATAACTATTTAGACATAATGGTTTAGTTATTAAGATTGAAACTCAATGACTGGTTGTGTTTGTGGAGCTGAGGCGGAGTCTGGCTTGCCAAAGTCCTGTTGTCTATGCAGAGTCTCTGGGTCCACAGTCCGCGGTGATGATGATACAGAGACATTACAAACATTAAGGGCCAAATCGTTTGAAAAAAAACTGTGGATACCGTGAAAAACACACATCGTGAAATCATGCATTTCTGTTCCTGTCAGCGGAGAGATCCGTGCGTCTGTTTGCTGAGTGAACCCTGATGTTCTGGGAACACTCACACAGGGTCATTATGTTACCCACACACACAAACAATCAATATTCATATTTACAGGTCTTAAGTTTAGTTTGTTTTTCCTAACATTGTGGGTATGTTCGTTCTATGTTGCTTAACTACCATAGCAATCTAAAGTCCAGTGGTCTTTGAGTTTTATCCTTAAAAGGAAGATGCCTGCGTGTGCGTGTGCGTGTGTGTGTCTGTGTGTGAGTGCCTCTGTCTGCGTGTGTGTGTGTGTGTGTGTGTCTGTGTGTGTGTGCTTCTGTCTGCGTGTGTGTGTGTCTGTGTGTGTGTGTGTGTGTGTGAGTGTGTGTGTGTGAGTCCTTCTTTATTCCATCCTGGTTTGGTGGACAGTGTGATCTTCTCACACCTGTCTGTCCTGCAACCTCCTCCTCCTCCTCTCATTCTTCTTCTTCTTCTTCTTCTCCTTCTTCTCTTTCTTCTTCTTCTTCTCTTTCTTCTTCTTCTTCTTCTTCTCTTTCTTCTTCTTCTCCTTCTTCTTCTTCTTCTTCTCTTTCTTCTTCTTCTCCTTCTTCTTCTTCTTCTTCTCCTTCTCAAGCTATCATATATACTTTTTAAAGAGATGTTTTAACAATAGTGAATCACAAGATTTGAAATGAAAAGTTCTGCTGCTAGATATGTAATTGTGTGTGTGTGTGTGAGAGAGAGAGTGTGTGTGTGTGTGTATGTGTGAAGTTATTTCGGATCTGTAACAATCACAATTGTTATCGTTTTTTTCTATTAAACCAACAATAAAGGTGTAATATGATATCAACAACTGTGTTGTTTACTTTTTGCTGCTTCATAATATCCCCTTACACAGCTCTGGAACAAGGTCATGTTCAGTCTGGGCTGACAGAGAGAGTAGACACACAACATCTCTCACACAGTAGCAGCTCTGCTAGCGCCTATTCTGGTATGTTGTCCTCCCTGACTACCATCGCTATAGGAACATGGATTAGTGCAGCCAGGCGCCGGGTCTCCGTGTTTGTCTGTTTGACCTACATTACTACATTACTACATTACTAATTAATTTAATTTTAATTAATTTTGCCATTTTTGATTTACAATTACGAATTACAGGGACATTCCCCCTGGAGTAACTGAGGGCTAAGTGCCTTACCCAAGGGCACACTAGTAGTGGTGTGGCTTCAGGCGGGATTTGAACTCACAACCTTCCGATCACAAGTCCAACTCACTATCCACTAGAGACTAGACCACCACTACCCCTGACCCCACCACGACCCCATTACTATATTACTACATTACTACATTACTACATTACTACATACAGCCAAGCTGCCAGGCCAACATGAGCAACATGACTGAGTGCACTCTGTTCAAGGGTCTGCAAAAGCACCATAGATAGATAGATAGAGAGATGGAGAGATGGATAGACGGAGAGATGGAGAGATAGATAGATGGAGAGATGGAGAGATAGATAGATAGATGGAGAGATGGAGAGATAGATAGATAGATGGAGAGATGGAGAAATAGATAGATAGATAGATGGAGAGATAGATAGATGGAGAGATAGACAGATAGATAGAGAGATGGAGAGAAATAGATGGAGAGATGGAGAGATGAGAACAGCCTTTCCCATAAATCAGACAATTAAAGGCTTCAATGCCAACTCATTCAACAGAGATGTTTGCATAACCTAAACCATTTTGTTTTTGTTATAAAGTAAATATAGACAGCAGCTCAGACCACAAACCATCAGAAACAGAATCAGAACAACAACAACAAAATAAAATGACAACTGAACAGTAGACTAAAATAATAAAAATAAAAATCATACAAAATGAAATAAAGATTGGCTTAAATAGACATCTGGAGAAAAAAAACGTATATACAGCAGGATTTAACATCCACCAGCGTGCAAACAGCTACATTTACTTCCACCAGCATCAGCCATTCTGGATGGATGGATGGGAGAGATTTAAGTGACAGTTTGGTGGGACACAGGAGACTCTGTGGACGGGTCATTACCAAAAGGCTGTAAACATGGAGGGAACATATGTTTTCTTCTATGGAAAATTTATTATTATATATATTTTTTTTTTTACTGTGAAAGGATTTGGCTTGCTCATGGGAAGTCGTGTAGGTTGGCCAGTCACTTCTGTGACTAAGTAATAGCCTAATCTTGTTCCCAGACACATCCGCTCCCCAATACAGCCTGGGGATGAGGTTACCTACGTAGCAACGATGTGATGGCGGTGGATGTCCAGCAGAGGGCGCCCTGTGTCTACCTGTTGCTCACTGTTGCACATCACAGTGACTTAAGCAATATCACACGAGAGGGAGTGCTGTTATGTGATATTGCTTTTATACAACAGTTCTACAGCGCGATTTATTAGTAATTTATCAGTAATAAGCGACAAGAGATTATGATTTGTTTGTTTATTTAATCGTAAAAATAAACAGAAAATAGTTCCGCAACTGAACTTCAAATGGACGGTTGCCTAGTAACCTGAACACAAACATGTAGTCTAATTAACCTGAACACAAACATGTAGTCTAATTAACCTGAACACAAACATGTAGTCTGATTAACCTGAACACAAACATGTAGTCTGATTAACCTGAACACCAACATGTCGTCTAATTAACCTGAACACAAACATGTAGTCTAATTAACCTGAACACAAACATGTAGTCTAATTAATCTGAACACAAACATGTAGTCTAATTAACCTGAACACAAACATGTAGTCTAATTAACGGTCATTTAGTAGAACATCTGTGCGGCGGAGTGATACATATAGTTAAAAGTCCCAGTGCTGTTATACTGTATATCGTAACTCATGGAATGCCTCTTGTCCAATCAAATGACTTGGTCGGAACTAACTGTCGTATAAATTAACATAACATGACATGCCGTTAAAGCCACACTCTGCTATTAGTGCATAACATACAACATAGACCACCGACAAAACATGGAGTAATAGATGCTATTGTTTTGGTTATGAGAAGTGACTGTTACTGGCCTTTAAGTAATTAGTATATAGTATAT
>NC_137688.1:5541233-5568733 GCF_963989245.1 Nansenia antarctica | reverse complement strand
GGATAAAAATCGCTTGTCCCGGTGTCCGATGTGTAAGGAGACATTTCGGAGGAGACCTGAACTACGCAGGAATGTGTTCGTTTCTGAGATGGCTGCTCGGTTCAGAAAGTCAGTTCAGGAAGTGAAAGAAGAAGCTTCAGATCAAAGCCAGCTGGGCGCCAGCAGCTCGGATCAAAGTGCTGCCAAACATGGAGAAGTGGCCTGTGATGTCTGCATTGGAAAAAAGTGCAGGGCCCTCTCCTGCCTGGTGTGTCTGACCTCTTACTGTGAGACTCACCTGGAGCCTCATCAGAGAGTCGCAGCCTTAAAGAGACACAAGCTGATCGACACAGTGGAGAACCTGGAAGACAGGATGTGCAGCAAGCACAACAGGCTGCCTGAGCTGTTCTGTAGGACCGACCGGACCTGCGTGTGTGTCTTGTGCGTCCAGACGGACCACAAATCCCACGACACCGTCCCTGTAGAGGAGGAGTACCGAGAGAACGTGGCTAAATAGTGCGGTGGCTTAAGACCATATTTGAACATAATGGGGACGCGCCGGACAAAAGCACCAAATTTTTTCCATGTGCTCTACATCACCATAGCTTTCAATTTTTGGTGGGAGCCACTTCATCAAGATGGCCGATGGCGGCCATTTTGGATTTCCAAGGTGGCCGCCATGTAAAATCTATAAGTGCAAATATCTCGGCTTCCAAGCCACTTAGAAGGTCAATCTTGGTGTCAAAATATACATGTTCTGGGTCAGGGAATGCATTAAAGCTATTGAGAATATCATTATGTGATTTTCTTTTTTTGGACCACTGCACTGACTGAGGCTGGTATCGCATCCTCTGGCACAGCTGACTCTTTCCTCAAAGCATCCCACCTCACTAGGACAAGACATGCCCACCAAGTGAGCGCTCTGGCACTGGGGAAGCTGCAGCAGGATGCCTTCTTGGACATGGTGACTGAGGGACCACGTGATGAGAAGATCAAAGAAGCTTGGAGACAAGATATGATCACCAAGAGTCCAACATTCCAGTACTGGGATACCATCCTCAACTTGGAAATAATGGGTCTGATATTTGTACGTGTCCACAGAGAACAGGATTTCCCCCTCTATGTGGAGTCACTGAAGGCTCTCGTCCCATGGTTCTTCGCCCTTGATCACCAGAACTATGCCAGATGGATTCCTGTCCACATCCGCGACATGGAAAGCTTGCCCATGTCCATTCACAATGAATTTGAAGAACATGGTCACTGGGTTATTCCCAAGACCACAAACAGATTCTCAAGCATACCGATAGACCAGGCTCATGAGCAGAATAATGATCTGGTGAAGGGTTCTGGGGGTGCAGTGGGACTCACCGAGAATCCCTCAGCATTCAAGAAGTGGATGATCGCAGGGCCTGAACAAGCATGACTCCTAAAAGAGTTTGAGCAGGATTTCAGAAGAAGGCAATAAACAACAACACCATGAAGAAGGAATGTCTACACAGAAGACATTCAAAGAACAAGCACTAGCTCTGGTGCACACCATCACTGGGATGAGCAATCCATTCCTAGATGATACCCCCGAGCTTCTAATGCTGGACACACGAAATATAACTGACGAGTCTGTGGTTAACACAGTCCGCAATGTGGAATCAGTGGGCAGAGATCAGTACAACAAGTACCATGAGAGAGTGATCAGGAACCGCACACACTCCATTCACGAGCCCATCAAAAATAACTCACTGCCTCTCTTCAGATGCCCAACACCCAAGACCAAGACCAAGCAGGCAGGGCAGACCTCAATGTTGAAGGATGATGTTGCACTCTTCTCCCAATTATATATAGCCATGCAACACAGAGAGGGTGACATGAGCACCTTTTTTAAGCACGAAAACCATCCATACCCTCCCTCCCTATCTGACAGAGGGAAACTACGCTTGGGAAAGAAGTCAGATCTGCTAATTGTTCTGACAGAGAAGACACAACAGGAACCTCCAGGTACTTTTTTTTTTTTTACAAACAAGTTGTAATCAGTCAGTGGCATTAAGTAGTATCAGTAATAATCAGAAAAAAGTGCATATCATTCTCTTCAAGGTCTGTAGAGAGTCCTTATTTAAAGTTTGTTTTTCGTTTTTTAACTAACTTTCTTTTTTACCTCCAGGGACTTTTGATGTCAAAGTACTCGACGGTGCTGCTGTTGTGCACTTCCTGTCCACCACCAACATTACCACATTCGACGAATATGCCAGTTGTGTCTTTGTTCCCACCCACATCATGAAGCACTTGGAGACCTCTGCAAGAGTTGATGTGGTCTGGGATACTTACATCACCAGCAGCATAAAAGAGTCAACAAGGGAGAAGCAAGGCAAAGGGATACGACGGAAGGTGGCTGGTCAGAACAAGCTGCCAGGGAATTGGCCAGATTTCCTGCGTGACCCTATGAACAAGCAGGAACTCTTCACCTTCCTCTCCAGGAAGATTGCATCCATTGCCTGGCCAGATGGTAAGCAGGTCTTCATTACATCTGGCACCAGAGTGGTCGGCACAGACACCAGCCACTTCATACTGCCATGTAACCATGAAGAGGCCGACACCAGGATACTGATTCATCTGCTTGATGCCCTGGAGCATCGCTCTTCTACCTGCTTGGTACGCACTGTGGATACAGATGTTGTCGTTATCCTCATCGGCAAGTTCCATGCCCTGCCCTCCAAGTATCCAGCTGCAGACATCTGGGTCGCTTTTGGCACTGGCAAGAACTACAGATATCTTCATATCAATAACATCTGCCATACTCTGGGCAAAGGTAAGTCCACAGCACTTCCAGTCTTCCACTGTTTCACAGGCTGTGACACAACCTCAGCATTCTGTGGGAAGGGGAAGAAGTCAGCATTGGAGGCTTGGGAAGTCCTACCCCGAGGTCACCCAGGCCTTCAACTACATGGCAGCGAATCCGCACACTCCCGTGACCATAGATGCCCAGCAATTTCAACTTCTGGAGCGCTACACAATCGTCCTTTACGACAAGATGAGTGATGTGGAATCTATTAATGAAGCACGGAGAGAGTTGTTCTGCCAGAAGAACAGAACCATGGAACACATTCCACCAACACAAGATTCCCTTCTGCAGCACTTGAAGCGAGTTGCCTACCAGTCTGGGATCTGGGCAACATCTGAACTGGCTCAGCAGCCGACACCCAGTCCAGAAGGATGTGGATGGACATTGGATAGAGACAGCCAGGTCTGGCTTCCTGTGTGGAGCATTCTACCAATGGCTTTTGAAAGCTGCACTGAACTGGTCAAATGTGGCTGTAAAAGCGCAAGTGGCTGTGGTGCAAAGTGCTCATGCAAGAAAGCACACTGGAAATGCACAGAGCTTTGCAGTTGTAAATGTGACCGATAATTTGATGATATAAAATGCTTTGTTATGTTAAAAAGTGAAGCACATAAAGTTCAATTCAATTAATGCATGTTGTCCATTTTTCAATATACATGCCATTGAAAACATACATATTAATATATGTCCAGCTGCTTAGGAACCGAGTTGAAACTTATGGATACATTGCCAGAATGAACATATTTATTTGATCTCGGCACAAATAATCATCTAGTGATATTCTCAATAGCTTTAATGCATTCCTTGACCCAGAAAATGTATATTTTGACACCAAGATTGACCTTGTATGTGGCTTGGAAGCCGAGATATTTGCACTTATAGATTTTACATGGCGGCCACCTTGGAAATCCAAGATGGCCGCCATCGGCCATCTTGATGAAGTGGCTCCCACCAAAAATTGAAAGCTATGGTGATGTAGAGCACATGGAAAAAGTTTGGTGCTTTTGTCCGGCGCGTCCCCATTATTTTGCTAAGCTGCCGCACTAAAACTGGGGATGATGATGATGACGGAGGTGCAGCAGATGATGAACGAACGAGGTCAGAAGATCGAGGAGATCAAACGCTCGGCGGAGGCCCGCAAGAGGAACGCGGAGAAAGAGATATCAGACAGCGCGCAGGTGTTCACCGCTCTGGTGCGCTCCCTTCAGAGAAGCCAGGTGGAGCTCACCCAGGTGGTCGAGGAGAGGCAGAGAGCAGCGGAGAGGCAGGCCGAGGAGTTCGTCGAGGAACTGGAGCGCGAAATCGCTGAGCTCCAGAGGAGACACGCTGAGCTGGAGCTGCACCTCTCACACACAGAGGACCTCCTCCACTTCCTCCAGAGCTCCCCGTGTCTGACCCCCACCGCCACCTCCACCACCACCACACACAGCCGCAAGGACTGGTCTCAGATCAGCGTTAACAGTGATCCGTGTGTGGGGAACCACCTGAGAAGAGTCGTGTCCAAGATGGAGGAGACGCTGGATAAAGAGATGAAGAAGCTGCCGGGGGTCGAGCTGAAGAGAGTTCAACGGTACGCCGTGGATGTGACTCTGGACCCCGATACGGCAAACACTTATCTCATCCTGTCCGAGGACGGGAAACAAGTGAGGACTGGATACACACCACAGGATGTTCCCAACAATCCGAAAAGGTTTGAATTCATCAGCGTCTTGGCAAAGGAGGGGATCACTTGAATGAATGAATGAATGAATGAATGAATGAATGAATGAATGGACTTTATTGTCATTGCTACAGTACAGGTACCAAACAACGAAATTTAGGAAAGGAGGAGATCGTACTACGAGGTCCAGGTGAAGGGGAAGACCGACTGGGTTTTAGGGGTGGCCGGAAAGTCCATCAACAGGAAGGCCAATGTTTCGCTGAGACCTGGGCGTGAGTACTGGACCGTCATGCTGAAGGGAGGGAATGAATACTACACAAGTACTTCCCCCGTCCCCCTCTCTCTGAAGGAGAAGCCCCAGAAGGTGGGGGTGTTCGTGGATTATTACGAGTGTCAGGTTTCCTTTTATGATGTGGGGGCGATGTCTCTTATCTACTCGTTCACTGGCTGCAGCTTCTCTGAGGAGCTCTACCCATACTTCTGCCCTCAGCTGGACATTGACGGCAAAAACTCTGCCCCTCTGATAATCACTCCTGTCAATCACAGAGACTGAGTCTTAGAGAATGCAGGGTGTTTTAGCATTTAGCGTTAGCTTGTATCTCTTTGCCTGTTTTTAGCCTGCTGTGTATTGTTAGGGAAAACATGTCTATACTCCTACCTTTAATTTACCCCAAAGAAAACATATTTTCCCCAACAGTATTTATACTTATAGGGTTAAAACCCTAGCCCTCGCCCTAATTTCACCCTATTTTGTTCTGTATGTATGCCTGAAGAAGGTCTATGAACGACCAAAAGCTTGCGAAATTCAACACTTTTTTTCAGATATTTTTGCACAGTTTTTAAGTGTGTGGATGCTTCTTTTCACTCACATTTTTCTAAAACACTAAAATCATATTTTGTGTTTCTGTCTTCTCTGATTTAGTCATTCGTTATGGGGGTTATGTTTTGATTCAGACAACACTGTGATGCACTTACGATGATGACGTACCGTTGTACCCAAAAAAATAAAGATAAACCAAAACATGATACCTTCTCGTTCTGCGTGCCCTCCTCCAGCACGTCGGACCAGGAGTGGCCGTTGTCGCTAATGGTTACGGAGAACTCCGTGACCATCATCTGGGTCATCATGGAGTACGCCCCCTGGGTCACGACCCCCGTGATACGTTTGACCTGGAGGAAGTCCACCTGCAGCCACTCATGAGGGGTGTTGCTCTGGGGGGGGGCGGGGCAAAGGAGGGAAGCAGGGTCAAACAGAAGAAGAAGAAGAAGGAGAAGGAGAAGAAGGAGAAGGAGAAGGAGAAGGAGAAGGAGAAGGAGAAGGAGAAGGAGAAGGAGAAGGAGAAGAAGGGTTGAGACTCATGGAAGACGATACATTACATTTTACATTTTTGGCATTTAGCACTTAGCCTTTATCCAAAGCGACTTACAACAAATACATTTGTCTATATAAGTGAATGTGTAGGTCAATGATCAGTCATCGCAAGAAAAAGTAATCTATGCTCAGGCTGGGGGCAGTCATAATGCTAGAAGACGGAAGAATTATATGGTCAACAGTCCAAAGTTTCGACACCCTTCCCCATTCAATTGAATGGGAGAATGTGTCCAAACTTTTGACTGGTACTGTAATTCTTCGGTAGAGAAACTGTACAGGGGGGGCTAGAGGGGATGGCGAGGTTTCAGGAGGGACAGTTAAGGTGTAGCCTGAAGAGATGGGTCACTGTGACAAAAGAGACAACAGAACAGTGGAGGCTGGTGGAGGTAGAAATCGGAGGACGCCGGGCTCAGTACTGCGATGAACGGAACGGAATGAAGAAAGGTATCAAACACTGTGTGTTCCATGCATCACAATGAGCCCGTCCTCCGATTTCTAGAGCGCATAATGGTCTCAGTCCTCACAGCAACTTGACTACCTTCCATGACTAATTAGTTGAAAAGATAAGGGTCATTTCCGTAACACTTGGCATAGATCACCTCTGTCCAGCAGTCAGAGCTGTAGCTCACTGCTCTGCTAATCTTTAACAACAACAGTCATGGTGATATAACACACCACCTCGCCCGCCCGCGTGTCAGAGGGAAGCTGAGAAGTGTGAGGGAGGTGTGGCAGGAACAATGGTGGTCGGGAGAGAGAAGTTTTACAATAGCAGGGAACAAGACTGGTGCCAGAGAGAGGGGGGAGGAGGTGGTGGCAGGAATGTGTGCGTGTGTGTGTCTGTGTGTGTGTGTGTGTCAGTGTGTGTGCATATAATGTGTGGTGTGTTAATTGCGCAGTAAAGGGGAGGGTAGCAGGAGGCTGTGTGTGTGTGTGTGTGTGTGTGTGTGTGTCAGTGTGTGTGCATATTAGTGTGTTGTGTTAATTGCGCAGTAAGTAAGTAGGGGGGGTGGCAGGAGGCTGTGTGCGTGTGTGTGTCTGTCTGTCTGTCTGTCCATGTGTGTGTGTGTGTGTGTGTGTGTGTGTGTGTCTGTCCGTGTCCCTGTGTGTGTGTATGTGTGTCTGTCCGTGTCCCTGTGTGTGTGTGTGTGTGTGTGTGTGTGTGTGTCTGTCTGTCTGTCTGTGTCCCTGTGTGTGTTTGTGTCTGTCTGTCTGTCTGTCCATGTGTGTGTGTGTGTGTGTGTGTGTGTGTCTGTGTGTGTGTGTGAGTACCTTGGGGCGCCAGGCGTTGGCCCTCCCCTCCTGGTGCAGCCGGGCCAGGCCGGGGCCCCAGGACAGCAGCCAAGTCCTCAGGGAGGAGGAGGAGGAGAAGCTGCTGTCTGGGACCACCCTCTTCTGGAGGCCCAGGGGCAGGGAGCAGCCTGGGGGACACACGGACGGACGGACGGACACACATGGACACAGGGACAGACAGACACACACACACACACACACACAGACACAGGGACAGACACACACACACGGACACACAGACACACGGACACAGGGACAGACAGACACACACACAGGGACAGGGACACACACACACGGACAGACAGATAGACACACACACACAGACACACACACACACACACAGAGACATGGACACACACGCACACGGGGACAGGGACACACACACGGACAGACACAAGGACACACACACACACACACACACACACAAAGTCAGTCAACATTTGCTAAATAACCACACTTCTAGCTTCTAGTGTTCTGAGTATAAACGCTGACTAGCGAATGTTTCTGAGCGTGGTGACTCACTGTTCAGATCACAGCCCAGCAGCTCCAGACGGAGGGCCGGGTGCCTCATGATGGTGACTGGCTGCAGTCTGAGGTGGCGGGCTACGATGGGCGGGAGGAGCTGGTTCTCATTCACCTTGGAGCCGTCCAGGTTCCCGTTGAAGGTCTGAAACAGAGACAGAGAGAGCAGCCATGTCACTAACCCCCCTGTGATGAAGAGGCTACGTGTGACGTACAGTTGTGTGTATATGTTACAGTACATGTGGGAATATGGTACATGTGGGAAAACTAGGGTTAGGGTTAGGTGCTAGGGTGCTAGGGTTAGGGTTAGGGGTATGGTTAGGGTTAGGGTTAGACATGCCAGCATGTACCAAGTCGATGTAGCACCTAACCCTAACCCTAGTTTTCCCACATGTACCGTACCATATTACTGTACCGTAACATATATACAGTACCAGTCAAAGGTTTGGACACATTTCCCCATTCAATTGAATGGGGACGTGAGGCCAAACTTTTGACTGGTAGTGTATACTGTATATACGTATATACACTCTTCGAAGATGTTATTAGGAACACTATACTAATACTGGGTAGGGCCTCTCCCTTTGCTCTGAAAACAGCCTCAGTTCTTCGTGGTCTTGAATCCACAAGATGTTGGAAACATTCCTTTGAGATTCAGGTCCATGTTGTGGCATTCAACAGATGATTGATTGGTATTAACGGGCCCAAAGTGTGCCAAGAAAACATTCCCTGTTGCATTCCAACATCGGATGAATGACAAGGTGTGCAGGTGTTCCTATTAAAGTGTCCAGGGAGTGTATATCTATAGAATACCATCGTGATGATCATGTATCATGTATCTTTCCACAATGAGAGTTTAATTTTGAAATGATGGAACTGTTGTATTGTTGTATTGATGATTGAGAAATGAGGTGATGATTCTGCTGCGTTGACAATTTTAAAATGACAGATTGTCTTTAACACTAGAAGAGCCGTGATGGGGTCCCGGTGACCCCTGTGAGTAAAAAACAATTCTATCTTTGCACTTGATCAAATTTCAGGACCCTCCTTTCATGACTTTTCCTAGATATGTGCGTTCTACCACCCAATATCCTTACATTTTCAAAATCACACCAGGATGAGCTAGTATGACGCTATTTTGCAGTTTTTCTGTGTAGGACGCAGGCTAAAAAACAAGCTGGCCAACTAGTGGTCGTTGTGTGTAAGTAGCAGATTTACATTCTAAAAAGGGGGTCTATAAGACCCCCAAGGCGGCTCTACTAGTAGGTAGAATAGGCACGGCTGTTGTAGTGTTAAATAACTGAGATTCATCAGACCTCATTGTTGACCAAATGTTTGAAATATGACTGAACAGTTGGTGTGTTTTCATTGAAAATCGGTTTTTATAAATTACTGGAATCGGCAAGATGATTCACTAACTTGAATCATAAGTTCAGCTTTAGATAGCCTTAGATAGCCTTAGATAGCTTTAGATAGCTTTAGAAAGCTTTAGATAAAGCGGTCTGCTAAATGCCAAGAATGTAAAAGAGGAAAGAATGTGCGGGTGTCTTTCTTTCTCTTGCACGAGAGGTACAGACCAGAGAGGTAGAGACCAGAGAGGTACAGACCAGAGAGGTAGAGACCAGAGAGGTACAGACCAGAGAGGTACAGACCAGAGAGGTACAGACCAGAGAGGTACAGACCAGAGAGGTAGAGACCAGAGAGATACAGACCAGAGAGGTAGAGACCAGAGAGGTACAGACCAGAGAGATACAGACCAGAGAGGTAGAGACCAGAGAAGTAGAGACCAGAGAGATAGAGACCAGAGAAGTAGAGACCAGAGAAGTAGAGACCAGAGAGGTACAGACCAGAGAGATACAGACCAGAGAAGTCGAGACCAGAGAGATAGAGACCAGAGAAGTAGAGACCAGAGAAGTAGAGACCAGAGAGGTACAGACCAGAGAGGTAGAGACCAGAGAGGTAGACACCAGAGAGATACAGACCAGAGAGGTAGAGACCAGAGAGATACAGACCAGAGAGGTACAGACCAGAGGTCGAGACCAGAGAGGTCGAAACCAGAGGGGTCGAGACCAGAGGGGTCGAGACCAGAACGCTGACTAGAACGTCCCTGAAAGACTGAGACCCCTGATGCAGCATGGCCTGATAAAGTAAAATGTTCTGAACCTGATCTCTCTGCTGTATCTCTGTGTTCTGAACATGATCTCTCTGCTGTATCTCTGTGTTCTGTCCTAATCTGTTAACAGTCATGTGTGCGCAGAGTGTGTCATAGACAACTGCTGCAACGTTTGCAGGAAAAGTGCTTTAGAAATAAAAGTCATTATTATTATTATTTACGTTACATTAACGTTTTAGACATTTAGCAGACACCTTTATCCAACGCGACTTACAACAAGTACATTTGTCTAAGTAAGTGAGTCATCTAATCATCCAAGAGAAAGAGAGAGAGAGAGAGCAAGAGAGAGAGAGAGAGAGAGAGAGAGAGAGAGAGAGAGAGAGAGAGAGAGAGAGAGAGAGAGAGAGAAAGGCTGCTAGGGTGCATGCTAGCTACTGCTGGTAGGGTACATGCTAGCTACTGATGCAGGCTTTTAAGGGGACAGTATGAGGCATATTGAGGTACTGATGATGCAGGCTTTTAAGGGGACAGTATGAGGTATATTGAGGTACTGACGTAGGCCTCCTCGGTGCTGTTCCCGCGGTAGGTGGTCCAGGTGGCCTGGTCCAGACTGTAGGAGAGGGTGTAGAACATCACAAAGTAGTCCTTCAGCCCCATGGACGTCCTCGCCCCCTGGGTCTGGATCCCATGGACCAGGGTGGGGGTCAGGAGGTCCACCTAGGAGACACAGAGAGGGGGGGGGAGGGGCAGGGGCTCTTTAACACTAGAACAGCCGTGCCTATTTCACCTACTATAAGCACCTACTATAGTCTTTAGAATGGGAAGGTGCTACTTACACACAACGACCACTAGTTGGGTGCGTCTTGTAAATTAGCCTGCTTCCTACACAGAAAAACTGCAAAAATAGCTTTAAACTAGCTTATCCTGATGCGATTTTGAAAATGTAAGGATACTGGGTGGTAGAACGCACATATCTAGGTAAAGTCATGAAAGGAGGGTCCTGAAATTTGATCAAGGCCAAAGGTATAAAAAAATGTTTTACTCACTTGGTCAAATAACCCCACCCATGGCTGTTCTAGTGTAAAAGCAGAGGGCATCTGTGCTTAGCTAGCGTCGCTAGCTTCATGCTCTATCAACTAACTGAGCCACACAGGACCAGAGAACCTCATCTAAGATCTGTAGAACAGTAGGACAGGACGTTAGCCGTTAGCTGTCCTACCTGTATCCAGGACTTCTTGGTTTTGCCCATCCAGGCGTTGATTGATCCAGACAGCTCCAGTCTTGCCAGCCTGGGCTCCCAGTTTTCTAGCAAATTAGATTAGATTAGATTATTAGAGTAGATTAGATTATTAGATTAATTTTGATTATTAGATTATATTATATTATTAGATTAATTTATATTATATTATATTATATTATATTATTATATTACATTAGATTCAACTTTGTCATCGCAGAGTAAAGTCCTATACTAATGTAAATATAGTCCTGTACTATACAACAAAATGCAGTTTAGCATCCAACCAAAAGTGCAAATAGTGATATAAGGGCATGATATAAATAGAACAAGAATGGTAGTGAAGGTAACTATGTAATATACAGTTATAATAGAAATATTTACTGCAGTAAATAGAACTGCTGTCAATCACTAAGTACTGGTAAAGACCAGTGGAGGCTGTTGGAGGTAGAAATTGGAGGACGGGCTCATTGTAAAGCATGGAATGGAATGAGGAATGGTATCAAAGACGTAAATGGTAAATGGACTGCACTTATATATAGCGCCTTGTTCCAAAGCGCTTCACAACGGCCTCTCATTCACCCATGCACACACACATTCACGGCAAGCTACCATACAAGGCATCGGCCAGCTCAATGATGTGCTATTTGGGGTTCAGTGTCTTGCCCAAGGACACCTTGACACATAGCCAGCCGGGGATCGAACCGCGCCGACCTTGCGATCATTAGACGCCGGCGCTACCTCCTGAGCCACAGCCGCCCTGGGTGTGTGTTTGACACCAATCCTCATTCCGCTCCATGCTTTATGACTCCAGCCTCGACTGGTCAGCCTCCTCTGACACAACGTCATGTAAGTCACTGGTTTATGACACTGTAAGGTTTCTCCATGACGCAGACGTACTTATGTGATCTGACGCTGTGATCTGGCCGTCGTCGATCCTCCCTGACTTCATTCCCAGCGGCTGAGCACATACTGTAAGATGATCACAGGATACACATGATACACATTTCCACAATTATTGAATTTCATATCGATTTACAATTAGAGATGACAGGGACATTCGTCTCCCTGGAGTAACTTAGGGCTAAGTGTCTTACTCAAGGGCACACTAGTGGTGGTTGTGTTCCCAGGTGGGGTTTAAACTCATGACCTTCTGACCAACTCACTATCCACTAGGCCTCCACTATCCCCCCCACTACCCCACTCTCCCCCTCCCCTCTCCCACTAGGCCTCCACTACCCCACTCTCCCCCTCCCCTCTCCCACTAGGCCTCCACTACCCCACTCTCCCCCTCCCTCCCCCACTAGGCCTCCACTACCCCACTCTCCCCCTCCCTCCCCCACTAGGCCTCCACTACCCCACTCTCCCCCTCCCTCCCCCACTAGGCCTCCACTACCCCACTCTCCCCCTCCCTCCCCCACTAGGCCTCCACTACCCCACTCTCCCCCTCCCTCCCCCACTAGGCCTCCACTACCCCACTCTCCCCCTCCCTCCCCCACTAGGCCTCCACTACCCCACTCTCCCCCTCCCTCCCCCACTAGGGCACCACTACCCCTCCTCTCCCCCTCCCCTCTCCCACTAGGCCTCCACTACCCCACTCTCCCCCTCCCTCCCCCACTAGGCCACCACTACCCCTCCTCTACCCCTCCCTCCCCCACTAGGCCACCATTACCCCCCCCCTCCCTCCCCCACTAGGCCTCCACTACCCTCCCTCTCCCCCTCCCCTCTCCCACTAGGCCTCCACTACCCTCCCTCTCCCCCTCCCCTCTCCCACTAGGCCTCCACTACCCCACTCTCCCCCTCCCTCCCCCACTAGGCCACCACTACCCCTCCTCTACCCCTCCCTCCCCCACTAGGCCACCATTACCCCCCCCTCCCCTCCCCTCCCCTCCCCTCCACCACTCTTGAGTTTGGGGTCAGGTGGGGGGTCAGATGCGGGGTACCTACGGGGGTCGTAGACCAGCAGCCGTGCCCTCATGCCAGCCAGCTGGTTCTCTCCCACGGTGCACTCCACCATCCAGGTGCCCACCCTGGAGGGCCGCATCTCCACCGTACCAAACACACCTGCAGGGGCAGAGAGAGGAGGAGGAGGCGGGGGACTGTTATTGTGTGACTCATACTGTAGATTAAACTGCTCCCCCAGACACAGATTTAAGCCTAATCTTAAGGCCAGTTCAGACCAAACATCCACGACGAGACGATCCGAAACGAAGACCGTTTTAGAACGTCCAGCTTCTAGTCACAGCGGTCTGAATTATGTTTAATGTTTAATCTTTGGTCTTTGGTCTGAACTGCCCAGTTTGGGAGCGTCGGTTGGTTGCTGAGTTTTTTTCTCTGCGACGTTCTAAAACGTTGACTCTTCCACGGATCTTTAGTTTGAACTGGCCTTTAGACCCAAATGGATCTTCAATGGAGATTTTTTTTACACAAACTGTTATTTAGTACAGGACTAGAGTTACATATTTACATAATTGACATTTATCTAGCAGACACCTTTATCGAAAGTGACTTATAACAAGTAAGCGAATCATCTATACATCAGTCATCACAAGAAAAACGAATCTATGCTAGGCTAGGACCAGGGGCCACTGGCAGTCACAATGCTAGAAGAAGGAAGAATTACTTATTGTTTTGCATTCTTTTTGCATTCTGTATTAATATTTACTACTTCACTACAGAGCGCACGAAGGCGGCCCTAAGGGTGCAGTTACACAGAGAGATCGATGGTATCTGTCAAAATCTGACTGAGTCAATAGTTGGTCTCTGTGGATCAACACAGCACGTCGACGGATGACGCAATGACCGGAGATCCTTTGTACATTTTACGAGTTCAAATAAATGCCCATCAACGCGTAATGCGGAACGCATGCACGTTCTCAGTCTACATCTTTCGGCATTTAGCAGACGCTTTTATCCAAACAAATAGCTTTGTCTAAGTAAGTGAATCATCTATGCATCTCAGCGTGGTGTCAAGGGCCTAAAGCTAGAGGAATGTCTGACCAGCATAGAGGCAGTAGGGAGTCTCTCTAGGTGGGGCCTTGTGAGTTTATACATGTGGGCTTATTGCTTAAACACTGAAGGAGTGTTAGGGTGACTTAATGGATTTAAAGTGTGTAGGGGGTATTGTCACATATTGTAATGTAACAGCTGTGGGTCAAATGTGTCACATTTGCTCAAGTGTGTTTAGCAATTGGTGACTGTGCGTGTGTGTGTGTGTGTGTGTGTGTGTGTGTGTGTGTGAGGAAACTGTCTAACGGTAATAATGTCTAACTCTGTATTAAGACATCCATACGGTAAACAGACAAGCTGCTTTGTCTCTTCGTCCTGATGTGATTAATCATTAAGCAGACCGTAATCCACTGAGGTGTGTGTGTGTGTGTGTGTGTGTCTGTGTACCAGGGTAGAGGTTGTGTGTGTGTGTGTGTGTGTGTGTGTGTGTGTGTGTGTGTGTCTGTACCAGGGTAGAGGTTGAAGTGTGTGTGTGTGTGTGTGTGTGTGTGTGTGTGTCTGTACCAGGGTAGAGGTTGTGTGTGTGTGTGTGTGTGTGTGTGTACCAGGGTAGAGGTTGTAGTGTGTGTGTGTGTGTGTGTGTGTGTGTGTGTGTGTGTGTACCAGGGTAGAGGTTGTAGACTCCTCGGCGGTGTTCGTGCTCCTTGCTGAGGCTGAAGGGAAGGCTGTGGAAGTGCACGGCGTGGTACGCCCCGCTGCCCCCCACGCTCAGGAGGTGAAACCTGATTGGCTGGTGCTGGGCAACCATCAGACCAGGAAGAGTCTCCGCTACGTAGCCGTTTATCGCTACGGTAACAAGGAAGGATTTCACAAGGAGTTAGCGTATACAAACACAGACAATATCGTAACCTTCTTAAAATAATGGCACTTTTGAGGAAAATTATGTTGTTGCCTAAATATCATATATTCTAGATTTGGTTCAGTTCATTTTGTTTTTCGCAAAACTTGAAAATATTACTTAAGTCATTTTAAGAAGGTGACGAAATGAGAGAAATGTACTGCATTCCCCCTAGGGGATGAATAAAGCACCGTTCTCTTTCTCTAAACCAACAAATTCAGTGAAACTCAAACTAAACAAAGTTCAATATAAACTGAATGAGATCAGGGGTCTAAATGGTTCTACCAGACAACAAACTAACAGTGTCATTTATATTTATTTCACATCTACGGTACTCTAATTTACAGTGTTCATGCCCAAACCCACTTCACAGCCTCCAGCCTCACTGACTCTTACCCTCGCTCAGCCTACATCATTTATTATTCAGATTTTTTGCTATTCTCTTTTAAATAATTTTGCTCAGATATTGTGTTTTTTATGTTCTATGCAGCAAGCTCACCAAGGCAATTTGCTGTAGGCTATGTGCAAATATACATGGCCAAATAATTCTGATTCTGATTTCTGATTTCTGATTCCGATTCTGATTCTGATTCCGATTCCTGATTCTGATTCCAATTCTAATTCTTATTCCGATTCCGAATCCGATTCCCATTCCGATCCTGACTGTGATACCTGCGAACTTGTTGCTGATCTGGAACCAGGGGTCGCTGGGCCGGGCCTGGCAGGGCGGGGTGCAGTAGCGCTGCAGGTTCTCCTCCAGGTACCAGCTCTTGGTCTCGTCGAAGGTGTGGAACAGCAGGGCGTACTCCGTGGTGTTGGGCTGCAGGTTGAGGCGGCGGTGGAGCGTCCCGGGCTTACAGATGAGCAGCGGCCCGATCAGACCAGAGTGAAGATCCTTCTCCTGTTGGGACACACACACACACACACACACAGATACGCACACACACACACGCACACACACACACACACACACGCACACACACACACACACACACACAGATACGCACACACACACAAACACACACACACACACACACGTTTAGATGAGACACATATTCAAGGTATAATTAGCAAAGAAAGGACTCTCAGGTTTGATGTGTGTGCATGTGTGCATGTGTGTGTGTGTGTGTACCTGGTTGACAGTAGAGTAGTAGGCCCCGGCCTTGTGTGTGTGTGTGTGTGTGTGTCTGTGTACCTGGTTGACAGTAGAGTAGTAGGTGTGTGTGTGTGTGTGTGTGTGTGTGTGTGTACCTGGTTGACAGTAGAGTAGTAGGTGTGTGTGTGTGTGTGTGTGTGTGTGTGTGTGTGTACCTGGTTGACAGTAGAGTAGTAGGCTCCAGCCTTGCAGCTGAACTCTGAGGCGGTGGGGCCCTGCTTCCTGGTGACCCTCCAGCTGTACACCCTCGTCTCCCCAGGGGGGACGGCCTCCCCCGGGGACCCCGTGACCCCGCCCTGGCTCTTGTCGTACACCCCGTGGAGGTGCAGTGAGTAGGGCCTGGACGCCATGTTCTTGAAGGTCACCTGTCAGAAAGACCCAGAAGAACGTTTAACACAACACAGACACACAGAACCCAACAGAACAGAACCCTAAAACTGAATGTAAACTTAAACTATGCTTTGGATAAAGGCGTCAGCTAGGGGCGCTTAGGTGGCGTAGTGGATTAAGCGCTGAACATGTACCGCAGGGCTGCCGGTTCGATTCCAGCCGCGGACATATCCTGCGTGTCATCCCTTCTCTCTCTCTCACCCATCCTTCCTGTCATAATCTCTACTATATCTGTCATTAAAAAGAAAAATATGAGTGGGACTGCTCCACTCAGAAAAAATAACTTTAAAAAAAAGAAAAGCGTCAGCTAAATGACAAAATAGGGCCCAAGTGTTCTTGAGGTGGCCTAGCCTTCTCTCTCTCTCTCTCTCTCTCTCTCTCTCTCTCTCTCTCTCTCTCTCTCTCTCTCTCTCTCTCTCTCTCTCTCTCTCTCTCTCTCTCTCTCTCTCCCACCCCTCTCTCTTTGTCCCCCCCCCTCTCCTCTCTCCCCCCCCACAGCCCCCCCGTGACCCACCGTGAGCAGGTCGTTGACCTCGGCTCTGATGATCGGGCCCATGAGGCCCAGGTGTTCCTGCAGCTCCCCCCGGGTCACCCTGTCCCAGGCCTTGTCCCTGTAGGCCCTGAACACCACCTTCTTGTACTCCGGGAGGAACTTCCTCATCCCCCGCCGCATCTCCCTGTCCAGGAAGGAAGGAAGCAGTTGAGGAAATGCGTGGCGTCGATGTGCATCCTTTTAAAACCCCCATTAAAATAAGGTGTTTATAGTTACAGTATAGTTGTGAACGCTGAACTGCCGCAACGGTTTGTTTCCGCAAATTCGAATAACTCAAATCCCAGTTCACATACTTGTGAAAGGAGGCGGTGCGCTTTGGACTGGGGATGAAAGTTTACAGACCCTTAAGTGGATATTGTACTACTTGGATAGGATTGGATTGTACACACACCCACCCACCGACGCACGCACGCACTCACTCACACACGCACACACACACACACACACACACACACACACACACACACACCCAACCACCCACGCACGCACACACACACACACACCCCCAACCACCCACGCACGCACACACACACACACACACACACACACCCCCAACCACCCACGCACGCACGCACGCACCCACCCACCCCCCAACACACCCCCCCATACACCCACCCACCCACCGACCCACCCACCCACCGACCCACCCCCCCCACACTCACCCTCCCACCCTCCCAACCACCCACCCTCCCACCCACCCCCCAACACACACACACCGACCTGGGCATAATGAGTTGGTGTGGCTTGGTGATGCCGTAGTCCCAGGTGATCTCCTCAGCAGCGATGTAGTAGCTGCGGTACTTCCCCTCCGCGCCGCGGACGTCCATGTCCCGCTGCATGGCGTGCCCTGGCGTGCCGTTCCCCTCCTGGCTGTAGTCATCGTACTGCAGCGACACCGCGTGTCTTGGGGCCGTCTCGTTCGAGTCCGAGTCGTCGTAGTAATAATCGTAATAATCAAGGTCCAGTGGATCCACGGATCGGTGTGGCTCAGGCTCCGGTCTGGTGTGGTTTAGGACCGCTGCTGTCTCGTAGACGGATTCGTTAGAATGATTCGGATTCAGCAAGGGAAGGGGGAGTGGCTCTGGGTTAGAGTGGGCGTGGCTTAACAGCTGCAGGATCTGACGCAGGGTCTTCGCCTGTACCCCTGTCTGGTTCTGGTTCTGGTTCTGTTCCTGGCTAGGTTCTGGGTCAGTCTGGTTCTGTAACTGGCTAGGTTCTGCGTCTGTCCGGTTCTGTAACTGGCTCGGTTCTGCGTCTGTCTGGTTCTGTAACTGGCTCGGTTCTGCCTCTGTCTGGTTCTGTAACTGGCTAGGTTCTGCGTCTGTCCGGTTCTGTAACTGGCTCGGTTCTGCGTCTGTCTGGTTCTGTAACTGGCTAGGTTCTGCGTCTGTCCGGTTCTGTAACTGGCTAGGTTCTGGGTCTGTCCGGTTCTGTAACTGGCTAGGTTCTGCGTCTGTCCGGTTCTGTAACTGGCTAGGTTCTGGGTCTGAGTGGGTGTGGTTCAGGACTGTCTCATCGCCAGGGTTGTTAGAATAATCCGGATTCGGCAGATCCGATGGGAGTGGCTCTGGGTCGGAGTGGGCGTGGCTTAACAGCTGCAGAATCTGACCCAGCGACTCTGTCTGGGCCTCTGTCTGGTTCTCTTGCCGGCTCGGTTCTGGGTCTGAGTGGGTGTGGTTCAGGACTGTCTCGTTGCCAGGGTCGTTCGAATAATCCGCATGTAGCAAATCCGATGGAAGTGGCTCTGGCTCGTATGAGTGGGTGTGGTTTAGAAGCGCGTTGTCGTCAAGGTGATTCGAAAAACCCGATCCCAGCGCGTCCAGGTCGACCGTCTCTGACTCTGAGAGGGTGCGGGCGTGGCTTAACGGCTGCAGGTTCTGACCCAGCCTCTCCACCTTCACCTCTGTGTAGTTCTCCTGCGGGCTGCCGCTCGCTACCACCTCGTTGCTCTCCTCACCCTCCTCCTCCTGGCTCTGCCGCCTCTGTCTCCCGGCCCCCCGTCCGTTCCCCCCGGCCCCCTCGCCTGTCTCCTGGGACTCGGAGGCCGTCCACTCCCCGTCCCTCTCCAGCTCGTCCAGGATGCCCTGCGGGATCCCTCCCTGGGAGACCAACGAGTTGGTCTCTTTCCCCGACGGCGGCGGCAGCGCCACGTGCCTGATCTCGCAGATCGGAGGCTGTCCTTGGTCGCCGACATCGTTAGCGGTGGCGGTGGCGTTTCCCGGCCGAGGCGCGGTCGCGTTGTTGGGGTTGAGGTGGGGTTGTTTCTTGCACACGCGGACGGCGACGGTCCGGTTCTTCTGCGGCGGACCGCGGAACCCCCGGGGGTTGAGGTAGTCATACAGGTAGTCCGACAGCTCGTCCTCGTCGTCCTCGTCGTCGAACATGGCGAGATTGTCGCAGAAGCGGACGGAGTAGTGGATGCTCATGCCGCGACTCTTCAGGCTGCCATCGAACGCGCTGATCTCCCACTCACCTGAGGGGGGAGCCGGACGTCGTGAAACATTCAGGAACAAATATATCATGTAGATTACATACTGATGTTTACAATACTACCTGCACATACTGTATATTGCATAGTTACCTATCATTACCATTCTTGTTCTTTATTTTTTATTTATTTTTAAACATTTTTATTGTCAATGGTCATTGGTTATAATCGTCATTACATTCAACATATCACAATCAACTCAGTTCCTATGACCAAAGTATTTTTTTCTTTTTTCATTCTTGTTCTTTTTAAGTAATTTGATTGTACGAGAGGCGTTCCATGAGTGCTGATCAGATTTCCAGAGCGAATTTACGAACGCAGCCATTGATTCATCTTGTCATCTTTGAACCTTACCGGTTATCTCAGTCTCCATGGAGATGGTCTCCCCTGACATGGGGAAGAGCGTGAGGACGGACTCGTACACGTTGTCTTTCATGAAGGGGTTTCCTGTGAAGTAGATGGACAGGAAGTCGCTCTGCGTTCCCACGTTGGCCACGTGCCAGAAGGCCACGTCGTTCCTGCACATCTTGAACTGGCGGCCGTTGAACATTATCCCGTTCACACCTGCAGACAGAGAGCACAGGAGTGGTAAGTAAGTAAGTAGCCTTGATAACCGATGAAGTACATGTCAGTGATTCCCACAGCATGTTAATACTTTGGGGGGCCCCCAAAGTATAATGGCTCCCCCCAAAGTATAATTTGTGCTCAGTGAGTAAAAAGATGCCCCTCAGGTGCCCGTGTGTTGGCTCCCAGAGTACTAACTTGCCAACTGGAAGTTCCTGGTGTCACTTGGTAAGATGTGTGTGTGAAAGAAGACCACAAAAAACAGCAGTGACTGCTCTCAGCTGTTTAACACTTAAAGACCTAGACACCATCACCAGTTGTAGGTTGTCTGAAGTGCAGTGTTACTATGAAAATTCACTAGAATGCAGGAATAAAAAAAAATAAAAATAAAAAAAAACACGGGGTTAACAGCAGAGTTATAGTGTTGAACCAAAGTAGTAAGCAGCCTTGAGAAACGATTGTTCTCCAGCCTAACGGCCCTCCTGTTTCCGTAGCGTGAGGCGGCTTGATGTACAAGTACACCCCCTGGACATGACGCTGGTATGTCTCAGAGTCTTACCCCCCCCCCCCAATCCAACCCTTAATGCTGAGTGCCAAGCAGGGAGGCATTGGGTACCATTTTTATAGTCTTTGGTACGACTCGGCCGGGGATCAAACTCACAACCTCCCAATATCAGAGATATATATATATATACACAATACTCATATGTATACAGTATATAATATAGATTGATTAGAATAGTCATAAGTAATAATATATCAAGGTTATGCAAAAATTCTGTCTTGGAGGAACATTCCGGTAGGACAACACAATACTTACTGTATATGACGTTGGAGTTGTAGAACTCAGGATCCATGGGGTTGACCAGGGAAGGGTCTTTACTGTACTTCTTAATGTTTTCATCGATGTACCAGCTTTTATTCTCGTCAAACACGGCAAACATCAACTTATTGGCTTTATCTGGGCTCACCTGCAAGGAAACATTCATCCACACATATTCAGAACATCACCTTGACCCACCTACAATTACTTTTGAAATACACTGTAATACACTATTATTACATGTAACTATCGTACACCCCCTAGCCTAATGTTTGGTTAGGGGGAACATCAGAGAAATAACATCAGTGTTCCACAGCAATATAGCCTTTTTTTTCTTTCTTGTCACCCACACTGGGGGGGGGCAACTGTGTATCTCATGCCTCACCTGCTGTCATCTACTGCTACCTCAGGGTTATACTCATGCTATTCTATTATTTATAATTTCTATTATTGTCTTATTGTATATATATTGTATATATTTAATATGTATTTATATATATTACATATATTGTTTTTATGTATTGACTTCTCTTGTTGCTGCAAAGTAATTTAATTTTAATTTTGCCATTTAGCAGACGCTTTTATCCAAAGCGACTTACAATTACGAATTACAGGGACATTCCCCCTGGAGTAACTGAGGGCTAAGTGCCTTACTCAAGGGCACACTAGTAGTGGTGTGGCTTCAGGCGGGATTTGAACTCACAACCTTCCGATCACAAGTCCAACTCAGTATCCACTAGACCACCACTACCCCGAAAGTCCAACATGTTTGTCATAATGTTACTCTCTTATACTTATAATGGGATGTAAACAATAAACTTGATTCTTGATTCAGATTCTGAACTGATATGGCCTGGGTGTGTGTTTGTAAATTCCGTCATAGAGCCACCAAGTCATTTGATTGGACAAGAGGTATTCCATGAGTGCTGATCAGATTTCCAGAGCGAATCTACGAACGCAGCCATGATGTCTCCTCACCAGCCGCCCCCGGGTGTCCATGGCCTCCTTCTTGCAGATGAGGAAGGGCCCCACCAGGCCCGAGGCCAGGTCCCTCTCCGGGTCCACGGTGCTCTGGTACAGCCGGGTCAGACACTGGGGGTCGCCCTCCAGCGGCCCGTCCTCCGCCGTCAGCTTCCACACGTAGCCGAACGTCCCGTTGGGCGGAACCGCCAGGGAGCGCAGGTCCTTCTTCCCGCCTAAACACAGACACACACACACACACACACACACACACACACACACACACACAAATGCACGCGCACACACACACACACACACACACACACAAATGCATGCACGCACGCACGCACGCACGCACGCACACACACACACACACACACACACACACACACACACACACACGGCAAACAGGAATGACTGAAGGTCTCTGGACCATATACTGAACATACAGTAAATTACTCAAATATAATAAAAATATCGGTAATCCTTTATTTTAACAGCTCTGTGTTAAGCAGGTTGTTGAGTAAATATGCGCTGGGTAAATACAGTATTACCTGATTACCATTCCTGTTTCTTCAACTATGTGTCATTTACAGTAAAGTACCAGGACATGACTAATGATGATGAATGTATTGAGGTAAGTAAGTACCCTTTCTTACTACATCATTACCAAATCATTTCTTAATAAGTGAGTTGGAGTTTGGTAAGTAACTTGCCAAATACTAGCTGAAACAGGGCCGATGTGTTTCACTGTATTTCACCACATAGCAGCTTGTTTCTCTTACCAGCTCTGTGCAGCGGGTGGACCCTGGAGAGGCCGTTGGGGTAGATGTTGAAAGGCCGGCTTGCCAGGTTCTTGAAAATAATCTGAAAGTCAAATAGAAAATGACACAGCAGTGATATATCTGTTTTCTATTGCAGATGACTTTCCGGGTGCAGGATGAATATCTCTTAAAGATAATATTAGCAGCCAGCTAAGAAAGCTGTAACAAGGAAATGGTCCAACAAAGACTGACTGGATAGAGATTGTGACAAATATTCAAAGCATGGAGAGAATTACCTTTTCACTAAATCAACAGGCCCAGAAATTCTGGAAATATTGTGGAAAATGGATTGTGTTTGAGACCTCAGGTGATGTTCACTGACCTGAAGTGTTTTACCATCACTGTAATATGTGTATGTATGAAAGCATGGATGACCAATTGTTTGTTCCACTGTGTTTTGTTGTATTTTTGTGTGACTATAAAAATAAAGTATAAAAAAAAAGAAAATCCGTTTTTTCCCCTCCCTCTGCCCACTAGGAATGCACAGTATGAGAATCAATATCTGTTTTTTTGTTGTTGTTTTTCCGTTGGAACTCACCTGAAATTGGTCATCCACCCCTCCTCTCAACAGCGGACCGAGCAGTCCGTTGATTGGTGATTTCCTCTGAGTGAAAGTCTGGTCAGTGTACTCCACGAACGCCACCTTCTTGTATTCACGGCCCAGAAACTGAGGCCCCCTGGGAAAATACTCTGACGACAGCTTGCTGAAACAACAAGGTAGAACAGCAGCAGAGTTAACAGCAGAGTTATAGTGTTGAATCAACGTAGTAAGCAGCCTTGAGAACCGATTGTTCTCGAAGCCTAACGGCCCTCCTGTTTCCGTAGCGTGAGGCGGCTTGATGTACAAGACAAGTACACCCCCTGGACATGACGCTGGTATGTCGCAGAGTCTTACCCCCCCCAATCCAACCCTTAATGCTGAGTGCCAAGCAGGGAGGCATCGGGTACCATAGTAGGGTTTATAGTCTTTGGTACGACTCGGGCCGGGGATCAAACTCACGACCTCCCAATATCAGGGCGGACACTCTAACCGCAAGGCCGTTGAGCTGGTATTGAACCAAAGGCCTAGTTCCAAACTGATTCCTGGCCTCCTCTCCTCTCATCCGTCCTCCACTCTCTTCCTACTCAACAACACCCTGGAGGAGAAGGTTCTAGAGGAGATATTCTCCTCCAATACTTTTAATTTTTTGATAAGGAAGGAAGGACAAAGGTGAGGACTGTGAGGAATTTCAATTTCAAACAAATGTTTCTAACAGTCGAGAACACGTCCTTGAACTCTCAGTAACCCTCCTCCTCTTTCCTGTCTTTTATCTGTCTCTGTCCGGCCCACGTCCTCGCTCTCACTCCTCCGAACAGGAGGGTTCCGTCCTCCCCTCCAATTGGCTTCTATCACTTTCCATCTCTGGTGAACATAAATCCTTCCCTCCTACTCTCCCCTGCCCCAACCCTTCCCTTCCCTCCTTCCTTCTCTCTCTCTCTCTCTCTCTCTCTCTCTCTCTCTACCTCTCTCTCTCTCTCTCTCTCTCTCTCCCCTACCATAACCCTCTCTAGATCACTCCCCCTTCTGTATTCCCTCCCTCCCTCCCTGCCTCCCCCACTCCCTCCCTCCCTCCCCCACTCCCTCCCACCCTCCCTCCCTCCCCCCCTCCCATCTCTCTCACCTGTTCCCCTGGCCCAGGTGTATTCCCTCCCTCCCTCCCTCCCACCCTCCCTCACTCCCTCCCTCCCTCCCATCCTCCCCCCTATCTCTCTCACCTGTTCCCCTGGCCCAGGTGTATTCCCTTCCTCCCTCCCTCCCTCCCCCCCTCCCTCCCTCACTCCCTCCCTCCCTTCCTCCCCCCTATCTCTCTCACCTGTTCCCCTGGCCCAGGTGTATTCCCTCCCCCCCTCCCTCCCTCCCTCCCTCCCCCCCTATCTCTCTCACCTGTTCCCCTGGTCCAGGTGCGGAGCGTAGTTCCAGCTGATCTCCTCAGAGGCGATGTAGTGCGTCCACGTCTTGTAGCCTCGCGAGCTGGATCGCACCCCGGGCCTCACGGGCTTCACGATGACGGTGGAGAACAGGTCGTTGCCGTCGTTGCCATAGTCACCGTAGTCGCCATAGTCACCATACTCGTCACCATACTCGTCGCTGTGGTCCCCGTGGTTTACTTCACGGAGGTCGGGTCCAGGCACCGTCACAGGGTCAGGGCAGTCCTCCACCACGAAGTAGGCGCTCATGCCCGCTGGAGGAAACCAGATCAAAATCAAGACACTGTGATGCCCTGTTTGCCCTGACGATGATACTGTAGTTTTGTGGTTCATATTTGTATTGAATGTCACATAAAGACATGATGTACACAACAGGACATCAGAACAACTAGTGTCCCAGGTACTAGTATTGTAGGTTATTGTCCCAGGTACTAGTAAAAAACTAGTTTTGCACTTCCCTATATGCAGTACATTGTCCATAAACAATAACAGAGCATGTTCTTTTTTTTTCTTTTTTTCTTTTTTTTAAACAAACTAACAAACAACAAACTAAAAGAAAAGAAAATAAAAGAAAAAAAAAGGGAGGGGGGGGGCATGTCACATATCAGAAATAAACAGAAAAGAAAATGACACAACTGCCATAGATACTCTAATATATGGGGGGGTCACCCTCAATACTGTAGTGTTGGCGTGAGCTCTCTCTCTGTCTCGTTTTTCTATTTGGATGCAGATATGGTGGTTGAAGAAGCCAAGGCAGCTCTCAAATGTGCTGCTACTTAAATTCTGTTATCTTATATTTGATTTATTTCATTTTCCTCAATGCTGTTCACTAATTATTCCTTTGTTGATTGATTTTGTTATGTTTGACTGTCTGTCTTTCACGTGGACCCCAGGACGAACAGTCCTCACTATGGTGATGACTAACGGGGATCCGTTTAAATAAACCAAAACAACAAACTCTTCACCACCACCGAGCCACCTCTAAACATCCACTCATCCGTCTGTGATTCGGCGAATTCCAATAATTCCTATGAATGTTTTATTTGCGAGGGAAGGTATGTGTCAGCAGAGTGGTGGGCGATGGGATTGGACACGCAGGCCCCCGGCCGACACCCTAGTCATCCATTCCACACTCATCCACCACAAGCTCAAACCTACAAGTTTCCTTCTGTCACTTATACGCCATTTAGCTGATGCTTGACGCTGTTGAACGGCGGAGAGCCTTATATGGGCACATAAAGGGACCAAGTAATTTGATTGGACAAGAGGCATTCCATGAGTGCTGATCAGATTTCCAGAGCGAATTTACGAACGCAGCCATGGTGCCTGTGGGGGCGTGTCTTACCGTGGTGGTGGGCGTGTCTTACAGCCTGTGGGGGCGTGTCTTACCGTGGTGGTGGCTGTGTCTTACAGACTGTGGGGGCGTGTCTTACCGTGTTGGTGGGCGTGTCTTACAGCCTGTGGGGGTGTGTCTTACCGTGGTGGTGGGCGTGTCTCACAGCCTGTGGGGGCGTGTCTTAGAGACTGTGGGGGCGTGTCTTACAGCCTGTGGGGGCGTGTCTTACCGTGCTGGTGGGCGTGTCTTACAGCCTGTGGGGGCGTGTCTTACCGTGTTGGTGGGCGTGTATCTGACAGCTGATCAGGAACCTCCCCAGGGCGTTGGGCTTCATCTCGGCCGTGGTGAAGGTCATGGGGGTCATCTCCATGGAGACCTTGCGGTGTTTCATCACCTGAGACAGCAAGCAGAGAGATAAGGAAGGAGACGCTGAGAGAGAGAGAGAGATGCATCTAATGGTAAACAGACTGACTTACATAGCTTATACCTGATTCCAAAGCGCTTTACAACGGCCTCTCTCATTCACCCATTCACACACACATTCACACACCAATGGCGGCCAAGCTACCATGCAAGGCGCCGGCCGGCCCCGCTCACTGGGAGCAATTTGGAGTTCAGTGTCTTGCCCAAGGACACTTCGACATGTGGCCAGCCGGGGTTCGAACCGCCGACCTGCCGACCTTGCAATCATTAGACGCCGGCTCTACCTCCTCCTCCACCACAGCCGCCCGCGTCTGAAGATGTTACAGCATAAGAATTTATATGATATTGATATTGATTGAAGGACCAAACAGCTGTGTACCTGCAGGGTGTAATCCTGGAACTGGATGGAGTGGATCTCTGGAGCGGTGCCCATCCCGATGAGATGCCAGAACACACGGTCCCGTCCCTGGCACATAGTCAGACCTACACACACACACACACGCACACGCACACGCACACGCACACGCACGCACAGACACAGACACAGACACAGACACATGCACACACACGCGCACGCACAAACGCAGACACAGACACAGACAGACACAGACACAGACACAGAGACACACACACACACACACACACACACACACACATAAGTGAAAAGTTAAGACTCTGAGCATGACACAGTACATCTTGAAATATGCTGTACAGGTATGTAGTTGACCTATCTTTAGTTGACCTATCTGTATACTGGTCAGGTAGTTGACCTATCTTTACCTGGTAGAGTTGACCTATCTTTACTTGGTAGAGTTGACCTATCTTTACCTGGTAGAGTTGACCTATCTTTACCTGGTCAGGTAGTTGACCTATCTTTACCTGGTAGAGTTGACCTATCTTTACCTGGTAGAGTTGACCTATCTTTACCTGGTAGAGTTGACCCATCTTTACCTGGTCAGGTAGGTGAGCCATCTTTACCTGGCAGGGTGGAGTTGACGTATCCGTTGATGGTGTGGTACTGCTGCTTGACTGTGTTGGGTTTCTTCAGTTTCTCCCTCATCCTCCCCACTTCTCCATACCAGCTCTTTGTCTCGTCAAACACAGCGAAGACCAGGACGAACTCCATGCTTTTCCGAAGTCCAGCGTCGGTAAACGCACCTTGGAG
>NC_137688.1:5528733-5536233 GCF_963989245.1 Nansenia antarctica | reverse complement strand
GTGAAATAGTACTAGAGATGTCCTCTGTCTCTAGTCTTTACTTTGTCAAATTAGAGATATTTACTCAGGTTGGCAAAGTATTTGAGACTATAGAAGTTTTCAAATCATTTATATACATGTACAAATAGAAATGGGGGAAAAGCTGATATATCTACAGTATACTAGTGTATAGATCTCCACATTATGTTGTGAAAAAGAAATAAGTCGCCTAATAATATTAGTATTATGTAAGAGAACGTAAGAAAGTACCTTCTCTGCCCCCGTGTGGTCAATATTAACAACTGCAGAATGTGATGAAGTAATGTCTGCAAAGCTGCAGTTTGTCATGCATGTCAGAGAGTATGGCAGAGAGTGTGTGTGCGCGAGAGAGAGAGAGAGAGGAGAGAGGGAGAGAGAGAGAGAGAGAGGATATCACACAAAGCTGATGTTTCTTTTCAGTCGGTTAATGTTTATAGAAAGCAAACACAGAACTGTAAGTAATTCACACAACACACATATTTTTCCAGAACATTTAAAATACATAAAAAACGGTAAAAAACAAACAGTAGCTCATACAAAAGACATATTTTTGGAGCAACAATGACATAAAAACATGTCGTTGGGGAACGGTACTGAACGGTACTGAAGCAGGGTGGGTAGCAGGGGAGGCTGGCGGAGGTAGAAATCGGAGGACAGGGCACATTGTAACACGTGGGAATGGAATGACAAATAGGCTGCGCTGAGTGTGTGTACTGTCATGTGTAGTACTGTCTGTTGTTGTCTGTGTTATACGGTGTTGTATGTATATATGTATACTGTACAGTGGTGTGAAAATGAATTTCCCCCTGGGGACAATAAATCAAATCTAATCTAATCTAATCTAATCTAATCTAATCTAAAATGATTCCCCGCCTCCACCAGCCTCCCCCGTGTTTATTAAGGGAAGATAATGCAAAAACGAGTGAGTTAGGGGGTGATAATGTACAGTGTTGTTGGCATGGAGACCAGAGAGGCCCACAGTACAGCGTGGAGCGGCTTAGACCAGCGAGTTGGCGTCGACGATCTGCTGCAGGATGCTGTCCACGTCGGCCGTGTCCAGGCTGATGCCCTGCAGGTCCAGGTGGGGCAGGATGGCCGACAGCAGCGCCACCACGTTCCCCCGGATGCTGTTGAGGGTCTCCTGGATAACGCTGAGGGGGGGGTATGGGGGCAGGGGGGGGGAGAACGTTAAAGGGACAGGACATACAGTAAAGGGGACAGGACTTGTCGTTGGAGCAGAAGATAAGGTAATTTTGAGCTGAGATCATTTGTGTTCGTGTTTGATGTTTGTGGTGTGTGTCTGCGTGTGTGTGTGTGAGTGAGATGTGTTTATGTGAGATATCAGAGACATGTACGTGTGTCCCTGTGTGTCCCTGTGTGTGTGTGTGTGCCTGTCTGCGCGTGTGTATGTGTGTGCCTGTGCATGTGTGTGCCTGTGCGTGTGTATGTGTGTCCACCTGTGGCCTCTCTGGTTTCCATGCCAACAACACTGTGTGTATGCATGTGTGTGCCTGTGTGTGTGTCCATGTATGTGTCTGTGCCTGTGTGTGCCTGTGTGTGTGTCTGTGTATGTGTGTGCCTGTGCCTGTGTTTGAGTGTGTGTGCGTGTGTGTGTGCGTGTGTGTATGTGTGTGTGTGCGTAACCCACCGGATCTCTCCTCCGCCCTCCGCCTGTCTCCTGTTCTGCCCCTCCACCTTCTCCCTCCTCAGTCTGCCCATCTGCACCTGAACACCAGGGGGCAGTAGAGAGCACTGTAACTGTCTGTCTGGACACCAGGGGGCAGTAGTGGTGGTCTAGTGGACAGTGAGTTGGACTGGTGATCGGAAGGTTGTGAGTTCAAATCCCACCTGGGAACACAACCACTAGTGTGCCCTTGAGTAAGGCACTCAGCCCTAAGTTACTCCAGGGAGACTGTCCCTGTAATTCGTAATTGTAAATAGCTTTGGACTAAAAGCGTCTGCTAAATGGCAAATTGTAATTCTAAATTCAGTAGAGTGCACTGTAACTGTCTGGACACCAGGGGGCATTAGAGAGACTGTAACTGTCTGGATGAGGATTTCCCCATGAGTCATTGTGAGTCATTGTAAGGATGATTCACCTCAGCGTTTTTGACGACTCAGCACGGCACGAGACGGGGAATACACTCAGACAAGTAGGGGGGGAATACACTCAGACTAGTAGGGGGGATACACTCAGACAAGGAGACTCAGTCAGGAGTCATCCTCCACCCCTTTCGACTTACCTCAGAGTGAGAGAGAGAGAGAGAGAGAGAGAGAGAGATGGAAAGTGTGTGTGAGAGTGAGAGTGGGGGGGAGAGATGGAGAAAGTGAACGCATGAGCCGCATGTCTGTGTGTAATCGGTGTTTTCTAGGCGAGCGGTACTACTAACTCACCTCCGTTTGACATATACTCTCTTTGGTTGCCAAGGGAACCAACACAACCACCGGCGACAACGACGACTCGACTTCCTCCGCAAGGGCCGCTCCGCAACCCGTCAGCTTCTCTCCGAGGGAGAGGGAGGGGGAGGGGCTGGCGGCGGTGGTGGAGGTGGAGGTTGCCATGGCGTCAGGGGTCGTCGTGGGGGTCATCCCCAGTTTGGCGCGCAGCCTCTGCGCCTCCTTCTCCAGGGAGGCCACCTTCTGGACCAGCGCCTCCCTGTCGCCCCCCTCCAGGGAGAGAGGCCAGGGGGCGAGGCCCTCGGGGCGGCTCAGGGGGGTCACCACCACGGTCTGGGCCGAGGGGAGGGAGTGGGGGCGGGAGGAGGCCAGGCTGGAGCTGGGGGGGGGCTGGGGGTTGTTGGTGTTGTTTCCATCCTTCCCATGGTGCACCTCTTCCTCCGGCTGGTCAGAAGGAGGAGGCAGTGGCTCCGCCCAGGGGCGTGGCCTTTTGTCCCGGTCGGCCGGCGGCCATGTTGACTTCCTTTTGTTGCTGCTGCTGCGCACGCACGCGACACACACACACACACAACCGCACACAGACACAACCGCGTACACACACACACACACACACACACACACACACACACACAACCGCGCGCGCACACACACACACACACACACACACACACAGACACACAACCGCACACAGACACAACCGGACACAGACACACACACACACACACACACACACACACACAACGGGCACAGACACACACACACACACAGGGGGACAAAGCAAAGAGATGGAATGAGTTTGTTTGTGAGTGTGAGTGAGTGAGTGTGTGTGTGTGTGTGTGTGTGTGTCTGTCTGTGTGTGTGTGTGTGTCTGTCTGTGCGCGGTTGAGTCTGTGCGCGGTTGTGTGTGTGTGTGTGTGTGTGTCTGTGCATGGTTGTGTGTGTGTGTGTGTGTGTGTGTGTGTGTGTGTGTCCATCTGAGTGTGTGTCTGACCTGGAGTGTGCTACGCTCTCCTCTTCAACCTCCGCCGTGTCCTCCTCAGGTTCCTCTGCTCCGTCCTGCGTGAGTGTGTGTGTGAGGGTGTGTGTGAGTGAGTGTGTGAGTGTGTCAGCTGGGGGGAGCGGGCGGAGGAGTGTGGGTTCAGACAGGCCGCGGGTGAGGGCACGAAACCTTGTATGGCTGTCCTGAAACACACACACACACACACACACACGCACACGCACCAAAATGACACACAGTACACACAAAAACATGTCAACTTTTCTCTATGCAAGATTGGTTTAATGTAAGAGTTTGGGACATTTACACACCATTTAGTTCTCTCTCTCAAACTGAAAATGGTCTGTCACAGTGTTGTTGATAGATAATTACATAATAATAATAATCTATTGTTACAGAATGTTGTTATAGAATGTTGTTATAGAATATTGTTATAGAATGCATGTTATAGAATGTTGTTATAGAATGTTGTTATAGAATGTTGTTATAGAATGTTATTATAGAATGTTGTTATAGAATGTTGTTATAGAATGTTGTTATAGAATGTTATTATAGAATGTTGTTATAGAATGTTATTATAGAATGTTGTTATAGAATGTTATTATAGAATGTTGTTATAGAATGTTATTATAGAATGTTGTTATAGAATGTTGTTATAGAATGTTGTTATAGAATGTTATTATAGAATGTTGTTATAGAATGTTATTATAGAATGTTGTTATAGAATGTTGTTATAGAATGTTGTTATAGAATGTTGTTATAGAATGTATGTTGACTCACCTCCAGCGATTTACCTCGTCTTCTGACTTGGGCCTGGTCCCTGTTGACATAAAACCAGACAGACAGACAGGTGAGCAGGACAGACAGACAGGCATACAGGTGAGCAGGACAGACAGACAGACAGACAGGTGAGCAGGACAGACAGACGAACAGCCCAGACAGACAGACAGACAGGTGAACAGTACAGACAGACAGGTGAGCAGGACAGACAGACAGGTGAACAGCCCAGACAGGTGAACAGCCCAGACAGACAGACAGGTGAACAGCCCAGACAGACAGACAGACAGACAGACAGACAGACAGACAGACAGACAGACAGATAGATAGACAGGTGAACAGCCCAGACCAGGGGTGGGCAATTAATTTTCACAATGGGCCACAGGAGAAACTGGGACTATTTTTTATCGCTTTATAAAAAGCAGTACATTATATTGTTTTGATTAGCTGCTACTGGTAAGAATACATGTTACGATAAGGCTATGAAAATGTGGAGTAGGTCAAATATAGAATTTTTAAAATATTAAACCCGCCAATCATTATATCACCATTTCATTTTATTTTTTAACATAACATACTTTTAACCTTCACAAAAACAATTCTGAAAATGCAATTAATTAACTTTATGCAAAAAGCTATTTTGATGTTTTTCAGCAAGAGGACTCATTTAAACACAGGGAGGTAAATGCAGCTATCGTTTTGACCTTTTGCAACATCAATTTGTGCCTATTATGTATTAACACTACATACATACAACATTACGAGTCACAGAGCTAAGCGTCTAATTTTCTGAAAAACGAATACCGACATATTTTAAAAAGATAGGTAATTTAACAACTCTGTCATAATAAAGATCTTTAACCCCTGACTCAAGTAGGAAAAGCAACAAGCGCTTTTGATATTTGTCAGCAAGAGGACTCATTTAAACACAGGGAAGTAAATGCTGTAATAGTTTTGAACTTTTGCGACATCAGTTTGCGGCAATTATTTATTGCAAAATATCAGCATCCGCACACTCAAACACTGCAAAAGAAAAACTAGTTTATTGCGAGCTTTCAGTCATAGACCTTCTTCAGGCATAAAGCAGTTTGAGTGTGCGGATGTTGTTATTTATCTATTGATACTCTTCAGTTCCAGCACCTCAGCAAAGTCTGATCACGGATGAGTGGTGGTATTTTCCCTATTTTGCCTATTATTTATTAACATTATGTACATACGTTCCCGCTCTGCATCAGTCAAGTCCTGGTATTTGTCTGCGTGTTTAGTCACATAGTGCCGCTTCAAATTGTAGTCCTTAAACACAGCGATGTGTAATCCACAAACTAAGCACACAGCTTTGCCTTTGACTTCACTAAATAAATATTTAGAAGTCCATGTCTTGTTAAAAACTCTACACTCTGCATCAAACTTTCTTTTTTTAACGTGAGCTGACGTTGCTGAGGGCTGACGTCTAACTCAACATCTCTCCAACTGCACATAAGGGTGAAGGTTGAAGGTGTTAACATACGTAAATTGAAAAGAAACAAAGTAGTCGCATTCAAAATAAAAGCCATGCAGTTGTATTGCACGCATTGTGTACACTTATTTACATGTTCATTCTATTATTATGAAAATTAGTATTTTTCTATTGACCTCACGCGGGGCCGGCCAGGAACAGCCAAAGGGCTCCAGACAGACAGACAGACAGAGAGGTGAACACAGACAGACAGGTGAACAGCCCAGACACACAGACATACAGGTGAACAGCCCAGACACACAGACAGACAGGTGAACAGCCCAGACACACAGACAGACAGGTGAACACATGGACTGGATCACCTCCACAAGTCCACTCAGAGTTTAGTTATTACAGAGACTTAAGAAAAGACCAATGTGACAGGTAGATTCTGCAGGATGACGTCACCACAGGACGTAGGATGGCTTCAATGTCTCAGCCTCACCCAAGCAAGACATGTCACTCATTAGCAGTTCCATAGACGCATTGAAACATGACAGTGTAACATTTATGTATAACAAACAAGGTTGGCGAGTGAATTAACTTGTTTCAGACTGGCTAATTTCTTCCACTCGTTGCCTGCTAGCTCTAACGTCCTACCGATGGGTCTACTTTTATTCCTTACAGCGGGGGAAATAAGTATTGAACACATCAACATGTTGTCCAGTAAATGTATTTCCAATGAGCCTATTCAAGTGAAATTTGAATGGTGTCCGGTCGATAAGGGTAGCTGATGCTCTGGTCATCACAGTATACTCCTCTCTGGTACCACACAGACAGACAGACAGACAGACAGACAGACGGACATGTGGACAGCCCAGACAGACAGACAGACAGACAGACGAACAGCTCAGACAGACAGACGGACAGGCGGACAGACGGACAGCCCAGACAGGTGGGGGAGGGTCTGTCTGGAGGGTCTGTCAGGTTTGAGTCTGACAGAAAGACAGAAAGACAGAAAGACAGAAAGAGGAACTCTGCGCTGTGAGAATGTGGTCTCAACCACAACTGACTCTCCTTACTTCTCTCACTCATGCATGTACACACACACACACACACACACACTCACGCACACGCTGTGTACACATACACACGAACATATCTTTAACACACACACACACACACACACACACACACTGTGTACACATACACACAAACATATCTTTAACACACACACACACACACACACACACACACACACGCACACACACGCACACACACACACACGCACACACGCACACGCTGTGTACACATACACACAAACATATCTTTAACACACACACACACTGTGTACACATACACACAAACATATCTTTAACACACACACACACACACACACACACGCACACACACGCACACACACACACACACACACACACACACACACGCACACGCTGTGTACACATACACACAAACATATCTCACACACACACACACACACACTGTGCACACATACACACAAACATATCTTTAACACACACACACGCACACGCTGTGTACACATACACACAAACATATCTTTAACACACACACACACACACGCACACGCTGTGTACACATACACACAAACATATCTTTAACACACACACACACACACACACAGCAGCGGTTAGCACATGTACATCCTGACTGCATGCAGAGCGGTTGATATAAGGTGTGAGTGTGTGTGTGTGTGTGTGTGAGTGTGAGTGTGTGTGTGTGTGTGTGTGTGTGTGTGTGTGTGTGTGTGTGTGTGAGTGTGTGTGTGTTTCCACAGCGGTTGAAGGGGGGACTTTACTGTTTTTTGTTCTTGTGGTAGCTGGGCGTCAACTCCTCT
>NC_137688.1:5503733-5518733 GCF_963989245.1 Nansenia antarctica | reverse complement strand
ACACATACGCAAGCACGCACGCACACATGTACACACACACGCACATACACACACAAACTTACGTACACACACACGTAAGTATATACACACAAACACGCACACACATGCACGCACACCCCCCCCCCCCACATACACATACACACACACCCCCACACACACCAAGCCTCTCATCATCTATACAGGCACACACACACACACACACACACACACGTACGTACACACACACACACCCACCCACACCCCCCTCCCACCCTCTCTACTGTACGTAAAGGATATTGGTCTGCTGGTTGAAGGGCACTATGGGTACGATGACGGCCTGTGCGCGTACGGCCTGCAGGTAGCTCTGGGACAGCATGCCCACGGTCAGGCAGCCGCCGTTCTTGGTGAAGATCAGCGCGTCGCGGCCCAGACGCATGGAGCCCGACTTGAAGCCGTTCCCGTACACGCCGATGGCCTGGCGGGCGTTCTTACCCTTCTCTGTGAAGCCGAAGCTGAGAGGCAGAGAGAAGAAGAAGAAAGCAGAAGTGTTGGGTGGGTCTGTGTCTGTCTGGGTGCCAGAGAGCTAGAGGTTTTTGTTGTGGGTGTATGTGTATGTGTGCAGTACCGGCTCTCTCCTCTAGGAGGGGATAGAGGGGATCTTTTTTGTTTTATTTTTTTTAGGAAGTATAGTAAATGTGTTGGTTGTTGCCACCCACAAACTGATGTATGTGTGTGCAGTACCGGCTCTCTCCTCTAGGGGCCACTAGAGGGGATTTTCTTTATTTTCTTTTTTTTAGGAAGTATGTTGGTTGTAACTTCCAGTTATCATTCCTGTATAATTTGCCTAAAAAGCCTGTCCAATGTGTACCCAAAGTAAATTGAAAGCTGTTCCTGAACCATTTGGAGTAAATGCCTGGGGTTGGTCTCCTTTTGAAGGGAACACTCTGGAGTTTGTTCCCCAACAGGAAGAATGACTAAGTGGCCCTGGCATTGAGAAATACAAGTGTTTTTTAGCAATGTAAACAAACCGTTGTTGTCAGAATGTTATCGGTTGGGGGTCAACTATACGGCTTCATTAGTGAGTTTTATTACATTTGAAGACCAACTGAAGACCTTTCTTTAGCCTAGCTTTTATTGAGACAGCCCTTTGTATTGTTTTAAATATATACAATATAATTTGTATTTATTTATTTAAATGTCTAAATAGTGTAGGCCTGTTCAATTTATTATTGCCATTTTTATGTTATTTTATGAAAGAAAATGGTGGAAAGAACATCGGTTTCTCTTGAAACTTCCAGAACAGTCTGTTAAGGCCCACAGTTTCTGCTTAGGGCATAAATAGGTAAGCCGGCACCGTGTGTGTGTGTGTGCGTGTGTGTGTGTGTGTGTGTGTGTGTGTGTGTGTGTGTGTGTGTGTGTGTGTGAGAAAGAGAAGATGTTAAAATAGATCCGGTATGTTGGTGACTCACTCCTCTGTGGTTTGGGTCTGGTGCCTGCAGGGGAGGGCCACAAACTATGTGTGTGTGTGTGTGTGTGTGTGTGTGTGTGTGTGTGTGTGTGTGTGTGTGTGTGTGTGTGTGTGTGAGTGTGTGTGTGTGTGTGTGTGTGTGTGTGAGTGTGTGTGTGTGTGTGTGTGTGTGTGAGTGTGTGTGTGAGCATGTGTGAAAGAGAGAGAGAGAGAGAGAGAGAGAGAGAGAGAGAGAGAGAGAGAGAGGGTGTATGTGTGTGTGTGTGTGTGTGTGTGAGTGTGTGTGTGAGCATGTGTGAAAGAGAGAGAGAGAGAGAGAGAGGGTGTATGTGTGTGTGTGTGTGTGTGAGTGTGTGTGTGTGAGCATGTGTGAAAGAGAGAGAGAGAGAGAGAGAGAGAGAGAGAGAGAGAGAGAGAGAGAGAGAGAGAGAGAGAGAGAGGGTGTATGTGTGTGTGTGTGTGTGTATGTGTGTGTGTGTATGTGTGTGTGCGTGTGTGCTCTCTCCTCAACCGCAACGTTGTGTTTCCTCACCTGAGCATCTTGTGCAGTTTGTTGGGGGTCATGCCGCTGCCGTTATCTGTGAAGGACAGACACAGCTGCCCCTGCTCCTCCACCACATCTATCCAGATCTGCTTTGCAGTGACACCTGGGTCTGACGCATTGTCTGCACACCAGAGAGATGGAGAGAAGGAGAGAAAGGGAGAGAGAGAGAGAGAGGGGGGGTGGGTGGGTGGGTGTTCAGTCAGATGACCAACACATATCCTGACATGTCCTGGCTTGAAAAAACGGCTTCCTTCCTCACTGCCTGTAACAGTTTTCTCCCCGCCCATCTTGATCTATTTGTGTTCCTGCTGCTGCACCATGCATTGAAAAAGAAAGAAAAGGAGAGGGCTTGTTAACCCAATGGGAGTTAAGTTAAGTTTACAAAGTGATGACAGGTATTATAGGCTGACTTTATAAGTGGAAGGGCTGCAATGTAATTGAAAACACTGTTAGAGTAATGTGGAATTCTATTACATTCTATATTTATATTTTTTTAAGTAATTTTTTCTGAGTGGGGCAGTCCCACTCATATTTTCATTGTGACAGAGACAGTAGAGATTTGACAGGAAGGAGGGGTGAGAGAGAGAAGGGATGACATGCAGGACATGTCCGCGGCCGGAATCGAACCGGGAACCGGGTTAAATGGTTAGCGCTTAAGGCAGATTTAGACTTCTGCGTAAAGTCGACGCCGTAGCCTTGCGTAGTCCCGCATGGGCCCGCCTTGCCTACGGCGTAGGTTGACGTGCACATCTCCCAAAATTTAAGAACGCGTCAGTTTCTACGCAACCGTAAGCTCTGTGATTGGTCCACATGGTAGCACATGATTCAGACTCTCTCGTAGACCAAAATGCGGAAGCCATGACAGAAATGTCATTTACCTTTTCTGTAATTACTCATTAATAAAGATTTGAAAAATTATGATAACCATCGTATTATCTTAGTTTAATGTCATTTCAATGTATCATATAACTTTTATTTACAACAAGCATAACAACAAAAAGATCGCTATTATGCCGCTTTGAGTACACCGTTCCAACGGAAGCGTCAGGCACAGCCTTCCTGAGCGAGATTCACATTTACGAGATGTACAATCCTGTTTATTTAGAAATAAATGATTAGTTACAGGGAGCCCCATGGCTGTTCGTTGGGTTTAAATTATATTTATGATAGACATATTTAATGTTAAGTTATCTATAAGAACTATGATTGGTCCGCTTGGTAGCGTCACATTCCGACTCTCGTAAATGCGGAAGTCATGACAGAAATGTCATTTACTTTTTCTGTAATTACTTATTAATAAAGATTTGAAAATGTATGATAGTTTACTGTCATTTCAATGCATTATAGACATTTTCTTTACAACAAGCATAAAAAAAAAGTTTTTTGATCGCTATTATGCCGCTATGAGTACACCGACCAACGCGACGCGGTCCGCGGACCAACGTAGAACTATAAACTTGGAGAGCCCTCCCGTAGGCTTCAGCGTAGCTGCGCGTAAATTCGACGCAGGAGTATAAATCAGGCTTTAGTCCGCTACGCCACCTAAGCGCCCCCCAGGAATTCTATTACATTCTATCGTTTCTGAGACGTCTGATTTTAACCACAGCATATTCTTGCACACTTGAATTTAGTAGGCAGTATGTAGTACATACTCATTGAGTATGCTAGTATGCAGTATGCTAGTATACCATTTCGAACACAGCCCTGGTCGCTACCAGGTTTAAGCAGCTAATTATTTGAGCCACATTCATGGAACGGAACTCGAGCTGAAATTATCGCGAATATCCCGGATTTGATTTAATCAGCCTTCTAGGAATACCCCCCTGTAGTTTTGTAGATCCTAGTTTTGTAGGTTGTGTTTGTTAATCTTATGTTTGGAGCAATTTAGTCTTATTTGTATTTGGATCTGTTAGTTAGGGTTATCACTTGGTCAGTTAATTAAATTACTTCATCCTTAATTTATACATTAGATTCATCTCGCTCTCTGAGTAGTTTTCAGTTAATGTTTCTCTGAAACCTGTTTATGTTACCTTTTTACAATAAATCTTGTTTATTTTATATTCTCCCGTCTCCTCTGGTTCTTGTCCCCCCGGTTTTATCTTATTGTTACACCCCATATCCCCTAGATCTTATATGGGGTTGTAACAACTGCATTGTACATATCTACTGTATATCTTAATGTACATACCTCACCCCTGCCTGTACATATTTCTGTACATACAGTACAGGCCAAAAGTTTGGACACACCTTCTCATTCAATGTGTTTCCTTTATTTTCATGACTATTTACATTGTAGATTCTCACTGAAGGCATCAAAACTATGAATGAACACATGTGGAATGATGTACTTAACAAAAAAATGTGAAATAACTCTAAATATGTCTTATATTTTAGATTCCTCAAAGTAGCCACCCTTTGCTTTTTTGTTGTTAATAAAATATATAATAATAATATTAAATATATATATATAATAACATATTATTAACACATATTATATTTAATATTATTCTTATATATTTTATTAACAACAAAAAAGCAAAGGGTGGCTACTTTGAGGAATCTAAAATATAAGACATATTTAGAGTTATTTCACACTTTATTGTTAAATACATAATTCCTATGTGTTCATTCATAGTTTTGATGCCTTCAGTGAGAATCTACAATGTACCAAATAGTCATGAAAATAAAGGAAACGCATTGAATGAGAAGGTGTGTCCAAACTTTTGGCCTGTACTGTACATACCTATGGCTTGCACTATGCACTATTACACATCCTACTGTACATACCTCGCCCCTGTGTACATATTTCTGTACATACCTATGGCTTGAACTATGCACTATTACACATCCTACTGTACATACCTCACCCCTGCCTGTACATATTTCTGTACATACCTATGGCTTGAACTATGCACTATTGCACATCCTACTGTACATACCTCGCCCCTGTCTGTGCATATTTCTGTACATACCTATGGCTTGCACTATGCACTATTACACATCCTACTGTATACCTCGCCCCTGCCTGTACATATTTCTGTACATACCTATGGCTTGCACTATGCACTATTACACATCCTACTGTACATACCTCACCCCTGCCTGTACATACCTGTGGCTTGAACTATGCACTATTACACACCCTACTGTACATACCTCGCCTCTGTCTTTACATACATACACACCTGTGGCTTGCGCTATATCTGGCTGGATGCCAAATGCATTTCGTCGTCACTGTACTTAGTACTAATGCCAATGACAATGACATTTAATCTGAATCTGCATTCCTGTGATGCATTGACTCCGATGTCATCGCGCGCTCCGACCATTTCGAAAAGCAACCAACAGACGGTGCGCACGCGACAAGCCCGTGTGCACCAATAACAAAGCACACAGTGGACCAGGCTTCTGCGAGCTGACTGGCTGCTGCATCCACATACACAACATCTGTCAACACTTACTAGTCTAAACTGCATTTAAAACAGCAAAAACTACAACAACAACAACAACAACAACATCTTAATGTGCCGTTTAACATGCAAAGGCCTGTTTAGGTGTTGATAAAAGTGAAAACGATCAGTCTACAAATAAACAAAAGCAGGGAGTCAGTCTGTTTGGCTGAACTCCACACAGCGACGTCAGATGGCAAAAAATTATAATGTAGGAAATGTCGTGTGTTGAATCCCCAAACACGTACGAACAGACAGGGTTTCTGACCGTGCATGTAACACATGCACCACTGTAAACTCATTGTTAAGGGTCGAATTCAAGAGAAACAGTGGGGAAAAGTGAAAAGAAAAGAAAAGTGGGCGACAATAAATGGCTTTTGTTGACCTGAGATGCCTCCATGCATGCATGCCTGTCACTCTCAGCCTGTGAAAAGCGGCAGGTGCACCACACACAAGGAAGAGCAACAACTACAACTCCTTTTTCTTTTGTTTTTGGGCGAAACACAACATGCAATGCATTACATGAAAATGTGCAACGTGTGAACATGCACCACAGTAATGCATTAACATGTTAACATGCAGTAATGCATTATACATGACAATGAGAGCAAAGCTTTTGGACAGAGAGAGAGAGAGAAAGTATGGAAAATGAAAGTGTTCTTTTTTGGTCACCTATTAATTCCGCAAACGCGCTGAAAGGCCATGTGTGACTTGTAGAATTGCTATTCAGGAAGGACGGGCTCATCTGTAAAATATTAACAGAAATTATCATGCTTTTTCTTCTTCTTCTTCTTCTTCTTCTTCTTTTGTCCCACAGTGAAATAATAATGTCACATCTACTTCAACTAAACAACAGGCTGTTACACACCATGACACATCCTGTTATATACACAACACACACGCACAGCACGTTGTTTTCAACAGTTTAAGTCATTATTATTGAATTATTTCATACTTACGGAACTCAGACGGATCCCGTGCTCGCTCATCCTCGCCATGTTTCACACATACACACCAGACACTTGCATGGCGTCGTGCACGCGCACGGATACGTCATTAGCTACGAGTCAAGTGACAGCAGGGGAGCAGCTTACAGGCACGAACACAGAACACACTACCTGCCTGGATCTGGACATTTACCTGGAGAAAGTTCTGGACAGTACATTTACTGTGACAGTACATTTACCTGGAGAAAGTTCTGGACATTACATTTACCTGGACAAGGACTGGACACTGGACAGTATTTACTGTGACAGTACATTTACCTGGAGAAAGTTATGGACAGTACATTTACTGTGACAGTACATTTACCTGGAGAAAGTTCTGGACAGTACATTTACTGTGACAGTACATTTACCTGGAGAAAGTTCTGGACATTACATTTACCTGGACAAGGACTGGACACTGGACAGTATTTACTGTGACAGTACATTTACCTGGAGAAAGTTCTGGACATTACATTTACCTGGACAGGGACTGGACAGTACATTTACTGTGACAGTACATTTACCTGGAGAAAGTTCTGGACATTACATTTACCTGGACAAGGGCTGGACAGTACATTTACCTGGACAAGGACTGGACAGTACATTTACCTGGACAAGGACTGGACAGTACATTTACCTGGAGAAAGTTCTTGTCACAGCTCCGCCCCTGGCTCATCAGCCGTCGATCAGTGGTTCCAGGTGTGAACGATTAAGAGCGCCCCTGGATCATCAGACGTCGATCAGTGGACGATTAAGAGCGCCCCTGACTAATCAGCCATCAATCAGTGGTGCCAGGTGTGGACGATTAAGACCGTGGGAAGTGGCTACGACAGCGGTTCCCAACCTTTTAGGACTCACGGCCCACTTTACAGATATGTCCAGTATTCGCGGCCCACTCAGCAGCGCGCATGAAACGCGCACGAGCGCTCAAAACAACGACGTAATTTGACCAAAAACTAGAGGGAGCGTGGCAAAAAAATACAAAATAAATAGCGGTTAAACCATTAAAGCCGAGCGGCGATGTTTTATATAGCAGGTGATCAAATACCAAGATCGTAAATGTTGTATGTGTTCAATATTTACGACCAAACATCCTTATGTGTGTGGGCAACTCTCGACTCCCGACTAGGGTTGCCAGATGGGCTCGGGGTTTTTTGGTGGAATTAGCGGTTTTAGACTGTGGTTAGGGTGGAAATTGTCGATCCCATCTGGCAACCCTGTTAGCGAGTCCGGGATCATGGAATGTAGCCAATCAAGAAGCGAGCTGACTTCTTCTTTTCGGATGGAAATATCGGCGCACACCACACACAATACGATCAAGGCTGTTCAATCCAAGATTTTTTATATTTTTAAAATTAAAACGTTTTTGTAACAAAAAGACGTCAATAAAATAAAAAATTTGCCCATGATTTGGCGGCCCACTTGCAGTACTCTCGCGGACCACCAGAGGGCCGCGGCCCATAGGTTGGGAACCACTGGGCTACGATCTGGCGATGACTGGAAGCAGGAGAGATGGTTGGTCCCAGTGTTCGTTCTCTCCACTCTCTAGTTCTTACCCGTTACCCTAGCCCAGCGGTTCCCAAACTTTTTCAATCAGGCCCCCCTTGGGTAATTGGAAATATTTTCGAGCCCCCCCTAACCCGGTCCCCACCTAGATTGATATAATTAATTGGGAATGGGAATGGACTTTATTTGTCATTGCTACAGTACAGGTACCAAACAACGAAATTTAGGAGGGGTGGCTCCCCTGGTGTTAGGAAAGGGGAAAAAAACACATTTTAGAAAAAGCATAAAAGCATAAAATCACAAGAAGGTAAGGAGCTGGTTTACATCAATAAAGGCTATGTACACAATCCACTGTACTATACTGCACAGATAGTCAACTAGGGTTGTCATATTGCATAAAGTTGTATAAAGTTGCATAATTGTATAAAGTTGTACAAACATTACATTTTCTCTTCTAATAATAACAAGACACATATATCCAACTATAGTTTTATATTTTATTATGGGTTGAAAAGGAACATAAGTGCTTGGCAAATGATCCTGTGCCACTGAAATATTCAACATATCAACATTAACTAATTTCTACTGCATCACTATTCTTACTCTACACATTCCTATCACAATTACGATCAATGACTTGTGTGTGCTTGCTTTGCCTTGCAAATCTTCTCAAAGCGGGGTTGTTGTTTTGAGACTGCCACTCTCAGTTCATTCTCAATGTTCAACTTCGACCTGTATTTGCTTTTGATAGCAGCAACAGCAGAAAAGCCTATCTCACACAGGTACGATGTTGCAAAAGGCAGCAGTATTCCCACAGTTTTTTTAAAAATTATTATTTTATTTATTTATTTCTGCGCCCCCCCTGCAGTACCCCCGCGCCCCACTAGGGGGGCGCGCCCCACAGTTTGGGAAACGCTGCCCTAGCCTAACCCTATTCTCCTTGTTCCCCGCTAAGGATTCCCTGCCTGACCTGAGATATACATATAATATAATTATATAATTATAATTTTCTCAATTCATGCTTCTATTGTTTGTATCACTGCAGGGCTTCTTCATCTTTGTCATTAAATACTTAATTGACATTGAGGAGCGTATTTCTTCATGAAGAAGCCAGGAAGCCATGGTCGTCGTTGTATGCTCTGTCCCTGGCTGCGCTTTCGGAACTGAAGACGTGTCTGAAGCACTCGCCATTGCCCTGTTGACTAATCATGGATTTGCCCATCAAAGCACATCGCCTGTCACAGCCGCGCCGACCCCCCGAGGCCCGAAACTGGATCGGCCTAAAGTCGACGTAGGCGTATCAATTGAGGAATGGAACGTGTTCATCCGTCGTTGGGACGTCTTCTGCACTGGCTCAGTCATAGGAGCCGCCGAGGCCCCTTTCCAGTTGTTTCAATGCGCTGGGCCTGAACTTGGTGACAGCCTGTTGAAAGTCAACCCCAACGCCGCTTCCGAACCTTTGCCACACCTAATTGCCGCCTTGCGTTCACTAGCAGTCATTCCAGTCGCCACATGTGTCCTGCGCACCGAGCTGCTCCAGTTACGCTAGGAGCGTGATGAGACATTCCGCGCCTTCACTGCCAGAGTGCGGGGGAAAGCGGAGACATGCGCCTATGTTACAATATGTGGCGCGGTGTGGTGTGGTGAGGATGTGGACTATACCGACCACATCATCCGCGACGTTCTAGTCAATGGTATCTCTGATTCGGACATTCGCCGAGAGATACTAGGGACGCCAGACATCCTTAAAATGCCAGTGAATGACGTGGTTGCACTCGTCGAAAATAAAGAGATGGCCCGCAATGCTCTCCCGCCATCTGCCCTTTCGGCCATGTCGTCATTCCAGCGCTTAAAAAAGAGTCCACAGGCGAGCCCCACCCCGACCGCAGGCCCAGCGGACGTGGCGAAACGAGCCCCGTGCCCAGAGTGTAAGAGGACCTTTGATGTCTTCACAGAGGGATCTCGCGGATGGAATACCAAGCCCCACCAGCTTTGTATCGACTGTTATAGGGCCCGCCGACGCAAGGGACGACCGCAGCCGTCTACCAGCAGTCAACAGGCCGCCGTAGTGTCAGAACCGATCTCCCAGATTTCGTCGGTTCAGTCTGATGCCCGCTCTGGCCGACGTCGTGGGAGTCACTACCAACGCCACTTCCCCACGCCTATCAGACTTGAGCACCACATTTTCTCCAAGGGCGAATGGAGAAGGGCCAGGCTGAGAGACCATCCCCGAGCGCTGATCACTATCTCGGTTGACATGCCTGTCGGTCCGAGTGCAGGCACCAGCGACCGTGGCTCGGTCAACGGGGCGAGGGTATCCGCCATCGCGGACACTGGTGCACAGTCGGACCTTTGGTCCCTAGAGGAGTTCATTGCCTGCGGATTCTCACGTGACGACCTGCGTCCCGTCCATCTCAGCATGTCGGCCGCCAACCGCTCCCCCATAGCTGTCGAAGGCGCATTCTTCGCTAGACTCTCGGCAGCCTCCAGCAGCGGTGGAGTGGCGTCCTGCCGCTCCATGGTGTACGTGAGCAGCTCAGTCCGGGCCATGTACCTATCCTACGAGTCGCTGCTCAACCTCAGCCTCTTGTCTATGGACTTCCCATCAGGTGACATCGTAGGGGGGCCCAACGACGAGCGTGGGTCTTACACGCCAAACCAGCCCCTGTCCGTCAATGCTATGAGGTCCACCAACGGCGGCTGCGGCGACCCGAGTAACCCCCACAGCGCCCAGTGCTCATGTCCCCAGCGTACGGTCCCTCCGGAACGCCCTGCGGCACTACCTTTCCCTGTCACACCAGAGAACAACAGCCGGATGAAGGATTGGCTACTCGGGAGAACGCCTCATCCACATTCAACACTTGCCCTCATCGGGCGCTGCCGTGCATGGAAGGGCCACCCATTGAAATGCATGTGGACCCCGCAGCCACGCCAAGAGCATGCCACACCGCAGCCATTGTGCCTCTACACTGGCAGCAGAGAGTCCATGATGACCTTCTCCGGGATGAGGCCCTTGGTGTCATTGAATGTGTGCCATACGGCGAACCAGTTACATGGTGCCATCGTATGGTGGTCACTCGGAAGCACAATGGCTCCCCCCGCAGGACCGTGGACCTCTCACCTCTCAACAAGTTCTGCCTACGTGAGACTTTCGCCACCGAGTCCCCATTCCACCTCGCACGTCGTATCCCAAAGGACACCTGGAAGACTGTCACGGACGCCTGGAATGGCTACCACAGCGTGCCCCTGCGTGAATCGGATCGTCATCTGACCACATTCATTACGCCCTGTGGCCGCTGGCGTTACACCAGGGCGCCACAAGGTTTCCTATCGTCGGGGGATGGCTAGAACCGCCGTTTTGATGCGGTCCTCTCGGACTATGAGCGCAAGGAACGTTGTGTGGATGACACCATCCACTATGACACCGACCTGGAGCAGCACTGGTGGAGGACCATCGACTTCCTTACTTGTGTCGGCCGGGCAGGCATCGTGTTGAACCCGGACAAGTTTCAGTTTGCGGAGAGGAACGTCGAGTTCGCTGGCTTCAGGGTGTCGGACACTACTATTGAGCCACTCCCCAAGTACTTGGACGCTATCCGAGACTTCCCCACCCCGGACTCCACGACGGATGTCAGGAGCTGGTTCGGCCTTGTCAACCAGGTGTCGAACTATGCCCAGCTGCGCGACACGATGGCTCCATTCAAGCCATTCCTCAGCCCACGCTGTAAATTCTCATGGTCACCCGAACTGGAGGAAGCCTTTCAAACGTCCAAAAGTGCTATTGTTGGGGCCATCCGTGAGGGCGTGGAGATCTACGACATGCAGAAGCGCACCTGCCTCCGCCCTGACTGATCCAAGCGCGGTATTGGTTACTTCCTGCTCCAACAACATTGTAGCTGCGCCTCGGGCATACCAGACTGCTGCCCGGGAGGATAGAGGATCACCCTCGCTGGTTCAATTAATTAATTAATTTTGCCATTTAGCAGACGCTTTTATCCAAAGCGACTTACAATTACGAATTACAGGGACATTCCCCCTGGAGTAACTGAGGGCTAAGTGCCTTACCCAAGGGCACACTAGTAGTGGTGTGGCTTCAGGCGGGATTTGAACTCACAACCTTCCGATTCCAAGTCCAACTCACTATCCACTAGACCACCACTACCCCCCACGGTTCACGCTTCCTGTCCCCGGCCGAGCAGCGCTATGCGGCCATCGAAGGAGAGGCCCTAGCCGTGGCCTGGGGTCTGGAGCAAGCACGGTACTTCACGCAGGGGAGCGACAACCTCGTCGTAGTTACAGACCATAAGCCCCTGGTGAAGATCTTTGGCGACCGTACGCTAGATGAGATAACAAACTCACGCCTGTTTAGACTCAAGCAGCGTACCCTCCCATGGCGCTTCGACATTGTGCACCTGCCTGGAAAGAGCAACTATGTCGCTGACGCAACCTCAAGACATCCGTCTCCATCAGGCTCAGCGAACGGCCTCTCACTGGGATTGCCGGGTGTGCCTGACGCCGTGGAGTCAGCACTTATGGCTTCCATCCGCGCCGATGCACAAGAGCTCGGAGCCGTCTCTTGGACCCTCCTTGCACGAGAAACAGCGAGTGATGCATGCCTCAGCCACCTTCTGCACCTGATCGAACATGGGGACAGGGTTGATATGAACGACCCCGCCCTGGCGAGTCTATCACCAGTCTGTGAGTCCATTTACGCACAGGACGGCGTCCTGCTATATCATGACCGCGTCGTGGTCCCTCCATACCTCCGCGACAGCGTCCTTCGACACCTCCATGCCGCCCACCAAGGGATCTCGGCGATGGGGCAACAGGCCCGTGCCATAGTCTACTGGCCAGGGATGTCAGAGGACATCCGAGCCGCCAGGTACGGATGTGCGGACTGTAACCGGAAACGCTCCGTCACAAGCAGCCACGCCCCCCCTACCATCCTCGCCACCGTCCACCCCATTCGAGGCGGTGTTTGCTGACTTCTTTGACTATGGAGGTCGTCACTACCTAGTTATCGGAGATCGACTATCGGGCTGGGTGGAGGTCCTGTGCTCCACAGCAGGCACTGATATGGGAGGCTCAGCTGGGCTGGTTCGCCACCTCCGTGCGTTCTTTGGCTCCTTTGGCGTGCCGGAGGAACTTTCGAGCGACGGTGGTCCGGAGTTCACAGCAGGCCAGACACAGGACTTCCTCCGTTTGTGGGGCGTCAACCACCGTGTGTCCTCTGTTGCTTTCCCACAGTCAAACGGAAGAGCGGAAGTTGCAGTGAAGTCTGCGAAGCACCTCCTGATGTCCAACACTGGCCCGACTGGCAGTCTCGATCATGACCGCTTTCTGCGTGCCATGATACAGTTACGCAACACGCCTGACCCCGACTGCAACCTCTCACCGGCGCAGATTATCTTCGGTCACCCCCTTCGAGGTTCGCTTTCCTTCGTCAACAGGCTTGAGAAGTTCTCGAACCCACATATCCGACTGCTCTGGCGCCAAGCATGGGCGGCAAAGGAGGATGCCCTTCGGACCCGGATGTCCCGTACCACTGAGTCCCTGCAGGCTCACTCGAAGCCACTCCGCCCATTGGCACTTGGTGAGAGGGTGTTCCTCCAGAATCAGCAGGGCCCTAGCCCTAACAAGTGGGACAGGTCAGGGGTGGTGATGGAGTCACGTGATCACGATCAGTATCGGGTTACGGTTGATGGGTCTGGACGCCTGACTTTACGCAACCGGCGGTTCCTCCGTGGCTACACCCCCTATGCTCCTCAGCAGCCAGCTGCTATGTGCCCTCCACCTACGCCCCTGGTACACCGCTCCCTACCTGTCCAACCGTGCCCGGTGGTGGCCCAGGGGATCGTCCAGCAGCTGGCGGATGGACCCTGTGGCGCGGCCCTGGGTTCCTCCTTGCCGGCGCCTGCTGGTGAGGCGGCCCCTGGCCTCGGGTCCCAGGGCGACCCTGTCCCCACTGATGCCACCCCGAACGCTTCACTTCTAGTGTCGCAGTCGCCACTGTCGCTGCCCCGTCCTACGCGGCCTAGCCGTACAAGGGAGCCACCCAAGCACTACGAGCCCGAAACAGGCCGTTGGACGCGGGACTGAGTCCGGTTACCTATTTCAGTTTATAGCTTTCCGGACTGGGGGAGATGAAGGGTATACCACCGTCCACTAGGTGGCAGTATGTCGTTTGTTATGCTGTCCGGCTCAGTCAGGAGTCGGCCATGTTATTATTTGATTAGTTTCAGACGTTCATGTTACGGTGGCCGTCTATTAAGCTGTCCACCTAATTCCTGTAAGTTTGTTATTCAAATGTTTCTGGTTTAGTTATATATTATACATTTACCCTGCTTATACTTTATCTCAATTCATGCTTCTATTGTTTGTATCACTGCAGGGCTTCTTCATCTTTGTCATTAAATACTTCATTGACATTGAGGAGCGTATTTCTTCATTAATCGTCCACACCTGGCACCACTGATTGATGGCTGATGAGTCAGGGGCGCTCTTAATCGTCCACTGATCGACGTCTGATGATCCAGGGGCGCTCTTAATCGTCCACTGATCGACGTCTGATGATCCAGAGGCGCTCTTAATCGTTCACACCTGGAACCACTGATCGACGGCTGATGAGCCAGGGGCGGGCTGTGACATGGGGACTGGGCTGGACATTTACCTGGAGAAAGTTCTGGACAGTAGGCTACACTTACCTGGACAAGGGCTGGACAGTACATTTACCTGAGAAAGTTATGGACAGTACATTTACCTGGACAAGGACTGGACAGTACATTTACCTGAGGAAGTTCTGGACAGTACATTTACCTGGGAAAGGACTGGACAGTAGGGGAGGACGGGGTTGATTGTCACATTTTTTACTGTTATTTGAATCCCTCAAAAACGGTATCCTTTATAGATTCCCTTTCCCGTGTAATGGAAGTCTGAAGTGCCAGGTAGTAATGGAGTGCCCTTACTCTCCTTAAGATTATTCTGTTCAGAAGATGTGGCCCGTCAAATACGTGTTGTGCACTTGTGACAACCATCCCCATTGTGGGGTTGGTTGTCACACACTATGGG